>NC_138889.1:81005190-81293080 GCF_965194825.1 Balaenoptera physalus
AATACAAGCCCTGGTAGTAAACCCAAATATTCTGGCTTGGATCCTTCTGTGGATCAGTAAAAATTTCTGTTTTATATACTGATATGTACACTATGGGGCTAGCCAGGGGAAAAGAGCAGGGATACCTTAAGGAAAATGTTGAACTGAAAACCTCAAATTGATGGTCATTATTTTTGACTCATGCTCTGCACTCAAGAGGTGAATGGAAAAAGAGGTTAGGTCCCTCACCCCTTGGTATTAAATAGCCATCTTAACTTCCCAGTGTTCGAGAAGGGGTCAGAAGGGATGGAAGCTCTTGTAGTGTCCTCTGTGGAGACTGAGGCATCAATGATTGTAAAAGAAGGGTGTGCAGTTGAAGGAAAGAGGAAGATAGCATGATCAAACAGGTTTCAAATGAGAAGTGCACATTTGCAGGGATTTGGAATTGCTTGCCTGAGATATGTAGTTCAGGCTTGGGTTATCTTGTCTCCTCCTTTCAGCCAATTCAGCTTGTCTCTTTTTGTCCATTAAAACACTCAACCACCTTTTTGGTTTTCAGGTGATCTGGAGCATGGAGAGTCCATTGTCTACCTCATGAAAGGGCCCATGGTTGTATAATTCTGAGCTGCAAATCTGGGGCCATTATCAAATGCAACTGCTCTGGGAACTCAAACCGAAAACAAATGTGGTCTTGTAGGGTCTGGATAGTATGGCCAGAGTAAATGGAACTTATGCAGATGGCTAGGCCAAAGCCAGAGAAAGTACGAATTGCGGTTAGAATCCAGTGTCCTCTGGACAGAATGAGAAACTCAGTACAATCTACAAGCGAAGAATGTGTTGGAATGTTGTCTCCATGGATCTGACCATGGGCAGTATTTTTAGCGTTGGCCAGGGCCTGGCAGGTTGGACAGCTTTTCCAACCTTTTTGACATTTTCTAATGATAGTGGCAATCCACGCATGTAGACCCTGTCTAGGATCATGTCTGCATTTTTGTGAGATTTTCTCTGGTGGATCCAGGAATTAATCGGAATTGATGTGTTGAACACATACTTGATCTGGAGCTAAAAACAATTCAGTATATGTCTTTAGCTGAAAAAAGTATTCTATTTATTGGTTATGTTTCCCTTTATCAATGTAGACACTTTTCTGGTAAGTATCCACATGGGTAATTACTATTATCCACATGGGTAATCTAATAAGCTTATTAGGAGCAGAGCTGGTTTTTATCCAAATGTCTCATTCCCACAGGGTGGCTTAGTTTACATGCCAGTTTGAGTCATGCCAGTAGCTCGACCAAACAACCAGACTATTAAGCACAGCTCACGGATCAGTGAAAATAGAGCACAGCTCATTTGCTGGGGTGGCCTGGACAGTCATGCATACTGTATAAAGCTCTGACTCTTGTGCTGAGCATCCTTTACTGTGACTCTATCTTTACATCCTTTACTGTAAGGCACGGGTCTTCCAGACTGAATTGTCTGGTGAAGACAATGGTATCAGATGAAGGTAGTCAGGTAGTTTCATGGTCTTCCACATGCCTCACTAAGATGGCCCTAATAACCCCAATTCCATAAGGGGTAGGGGAAATGCACATAGGTGAGTGGAAATGCACATAGACAATACATTTATAGCAATAATGGGAAAGAGTATTCTGTAGTGGGAGCCATAACAATGGAGGTTTGTAAGGTCCCAAAGGAGACTTACCCATAGCTGGTCACAGCAAGGGTCCTGGTGGTGGTGGCCTCAACCCAAAGCCAGAGAGCATTACCTATTTCCTCCTCATTCTGGTGCTAAGACTTGTGGGGATCACAGTCACCTGTGCACTGGTATCTAAGATGCCTAAGAAATGCGATTCTCCCTCATTTCTCCATTGAACCTGACCTTGGCATAGGGCCTCTGGCCTCCCCCAGCAACAGAGGGACCTTGGTCTAGTCTTTCTTATTTATTTCTTCATTCATTCATTGATTTATTCATTTTTCAGCTTTATTGAGGTAGAAATGACAAATAAAAAGTGTATATTTTTAAAGTGAACAACTTGATGTCTTGATATATATATGCATTGTAAAATGATCACCACAATCAAACTAATTAACATATCTATCACCTCACATAGTTACCATATTCTTTATTTTTTTTAAAAATCTGTGTGGGTTGTGAGAACACTTAACATCTACCCACTTAGCAAATTTCAAGTATACACTAGAGTATTGTAAATTATAGTCACCATACTGTACATTCAATCTCCAGACTTACTCACTTTGCATAACTGAAAGTTGGTACTCTTTGACCAACATCTCCCTATTTCCTGTTGACCCCAGACCTTAGCAACCACTATTTTACTCTCTTCTAGTATGCGTTTGACTATTTTGGATTACACATCTAAGTGATATCATGCAGTATTTGTTTTTCTGTGTCTGGTTTATTTCACTATTGTTATAATGATAACAAATGGTGAGGATGTAGAGAAATTAGAATCCTTATACACTACCGATGGGAATTTAAATGACGGTAGCCACTACGAAAAACGGTATGGAGATTCCTCAAAAAGTTAAAAATAGGGCTTCCCTGGTGGCGCAGTGGTTGAGAATCTGCCTGCCAATGCAGGGGATGCGGGTTCGAGCCCTGGTCTGGGAAGATCCCACATGCCGCGGAGCAACTCGGCCCGTGAGCCACAATTACTGAGCCTGCGCGTCTGGAGCCTGTGCTCGGCAACGAGAGGCCGCCATAGTGAGAGGCCCGCGCACCGCGATGAAGAGTGGCCCCCACTTGCCACAACTAGAGAAAGCCCTCGCACAGAAATAAAGACCCAACACAGCCATACATACATACATAAATAAAAAGAATGTAAGCAGACAAGAATAGCATTAAGAAAATAAAAAATTAAAAAAAAAAAAAAAGTTAAAAATAGAACTATGATACGATCCAGCAATACCACTTCTGGATATATCTCCAAAAAAAATGAAATCAGGATCTCGAATAGATATCTGTACTCCCATATTCATGCATAATAGCTAAGATACAGAAACAACTCAAATGCCCATTGATGCATGGAAGGTTAAAGAAAATGTGGCATATACATACAATGGAATATTATGCAGTATTAAAAAGGAAGTCCTGTCATTTGTAACTACATGGGTGAGCCTGAAGGACATTATGCTACATGAAATAGAGCTTATTTATTTATTTATTTGAATTTTATTTTATTTATTTTTTTATATAGCAGATTCTTATTAGTTATCCATTTTATACATATTAGTGTATATATATCAATCCCAGTCTCCCAATTCATCCCACCACCACCACCACCCCCGCCACTTTCCCCCCTTGGTGTCCATACATTTATTTATTTTTTAAAGTGGAAAGATCTAGGTAAAGTTTGGCAGGCCTCTCAGATTCATCTTCATATTCACATGGAAGAGTGGACAGAATAACACTTGTTTTTATATATGTGTGTGTGTATGTTTGTGTGTGTATAAACAGTATGAGAGGAATAGGGAGAAAAATGAAGGAAAGTATGGGAAACATAAGAGAAGAATTTTAAACAGCATAAGTGTAGAAGTGAAGTCTGGCCTTCTTACACTGAAGTAGTCATACATAAAATAACAGGCTCAGTAATCAGTAATTTGCAAAAAGATCCCTCCTTTGGACAGAGGCTATCATAAGAACATTGTCAAGCTGTGACGGTAATATCACTTTTGTGAGTTATATATACGCATACTTTAAGTTTACTAAACACTTGATAAATAAAAGGATGAATAAATGAAAAATAGCACTGTACTTTTGGAGGCATCATGGAAATACCAGTAGCCATTTGAGTAATACGTAGAGACGAGGAGAGGTATCTAAAAGGCTTCTAGGTCACTCTCCCTGTTTATGATGAGACTTTTCCTCTGGCACTTTCTTGCAAACTGATTATAGCCTTTCTCACATGTTGAAACATTTATAAATTATCCTGCATTATACAGCTGGGCCTTTTTATTAGTCAGAATCACTATCCTTGCTGGGAGCCATCGTCTGGAACTTTCTTGACATAGTGAATCAGTCGCAAGTGGACATGAAAGCCCTATGTTCTCTCCTCCAGGGATTTCTTCTTCTTATAACCCCTTCTGCTTATTCACTTTGTCCTCAAGGCACAGTCTTGATGCTTAGTCCAATTTCCTGTGATGTCTACTCTCTTAATAATGACTCACTGAATATGCAAATGAATAGAATTTGTTTTTTATAGAAACATAAAGCTTTTCATTTTTATTAATCCTTAGGTGAGATGTAATCAACACTTTGTCAACCATGCTTCTCAATTTGAGGTCACCACAGTTTGCCTAACTATCAAAAGGAAACTGACTTCTTGCTAAGTCTGCCCTTTTCCTCACTCTAGCTTTTTGAAGAAAGTGCATTCCCTAATCTATTATTATTTTTTCCCCAAATTAGTCTGGGTGTTGAGCTATGAAGAATGATATAACAGGGATATATGATATTGTTGATGTATTTAATGTTAATTAAAATTGAGACATGCTTTTCCTATAGCTAGAGAGAGTAATAAATTTCATTTTTGGAAGCATTCACTTTGATAATTAATTGTTTATTTTCTTTTGTAATTATTTAAGAAATTGACACTTTACCCCAAATTTTGGCAAGGTTCCAAACTCTGCATGCAGGGTCATGTCTTTGAAAAGAAAATAAAGGTAAAAAAATAGTAAGGGCAATAATGCTGGCCCTTCGTTGCCTTTTTGATGTTGGAATGACAGTAACTGTCAATAAATATTTGCAGTACTGGCATTAAAAAACCAGTTAAAAATGCTGTCTTAAATTCTTGAAGGCAGTGTTTCTCAAACTTTAGGCCTGGAACAACCTGGAGCAGAATTCCCTACAATGCAGAATTTCCAAACCAGAATTTCTGAGTGATCAGGGAATGGGAGTCTATATTTTTTGTTGATGTCCTCTAGAAAGACTGGTACTGCAGACTGAGAAACACTGTGCAGGTTATGTCCTGTTGGGAGAGTCACCCAAGCCATACACCTGAAAGTTGATGATAATGCTTACAGGTTTGGAGCTGTTCTGTTGGGAGGGGATGTGCAGGCTAGAGCAACTTCTGCTCCCTCCCTCACCCATAGCACCCTCACCAAGACCCCAAGGATTCTTAGATCATAGTCAACAAAGCACTACCCATCTCTATAGTTACTGTGTGACTACCATAATCTTGGAACTACTTTAGGCACGGTTTCTCCATAATACTGTACATAAGGCTATATTAATAAAGTCACAGCATCATCATAGTTAATTATCTGTGTGCCTTCCCCTCCCCCTCGTATCATGATGAGGTCATAAAAAGTAGAGCCACTGTCCTGTTCCTTAGGCACAGAGCCTGTTACATAGTAAGGGCTCAATCATAAAAAAAACCTTGATCTTACTTGTTTGGAACAACATCACCATCTTGTAAACCTTATAATATTGTCACCACACACTTTGAAATTGCAAGTTATACTTAATAATGTGATTACTTTCTATAAACCTAGCTTATTAACTAGATGAATATCATAGATTTAACAAACATTTCTTACCTGGAAATGCTAATTTTTTATTTCATTTCTTTAGGATCTGTTGAAATAGTTATATTTTGGTTCTCTTTACAGGCTATTTTTTAAAAAAATAGTATCACAGGAAAATAATCACTAAAATTTGCGTAAGTCAAGAAGAGTATATTTACTGTAGCCAAAGTATGTATCATACAAGAATCCAGGGTTTTGTCAGTTTGGAGAGTATGGTGGAATATGAGATCTTAGTATCTCTAACTCCACTTGACACCCTGATAACTACCCTTTCCTCTCCACCACCAGCCATGGGTAAACAGTATAGGTCAAAATGCTCTCTCACCCAGGGAAATCACCCTATGTATCCTGATAACTCCAGATGTGGCAAGAAAACAACAAATTCAACATTAATTTACAGTAATCTGATTTAGAAAACATTTATTGAGCACTTATTCTGTATCAAGTTCTAGGCTAATCTTTTGGGATAGAAAAATGAGTAAGATATGTTTCTGCCTTCAAGGAACGATCTTACTGGTTTGGATAAACTAATAGGTAAGTAAACAAAATATAGCACAATCAATGTGATCAGAGTAAAATAAGAAGCAAGAACATAGATCTAAAGAAAGAAGGAATGATTATTTGAACTTGGGTTGGGAGAATACTTTCAAGACAGCTCAATGGAAGAAATTTTAGCTGATCCGGGATTTGGAGGAAAAATAGGAGTTTTCCAAGAAGACAGATAGGGAAAGGACATTTCAAGGTAAGCAACCACATTTGCAAGGGCATATTCAATAAACCACCAACAGTTAGATGCTGATTGTAAGAGACCAGAGAGGAAGGAATCTAGGATGATTCCCAGAATTCATATTTTCACCTTTAGAGTGTTGTATGTCAAGATAGGAAATACAGAAAGTAGAACAGTGTCTGGAAAAGGGCAAAAAAGATGAACACTTTGGGCTTAAACAAACAAGAACAATAAAAAAATAAAACTGGGTTGTATCAGTCACAGACATGGCAAAAAAGCCAAATCAAAATTAGGTAATTTACAGTTTATACAATATTAACAACACTATTTTCAAAGGTGTGGTTAAGATGAGGGTAAACCACAACAGCCAGTACAGCAGGGCACCATTCCCACCCTTAAGGGTTAGAAAGGAAGCAATTAACCCGTATGGGGATTCAGATATGAGTGGAGAGGGATTATGGTCTTTGACCTTAGAAGCGCAGCTTCCTGGGAAAACTCTACAGGGGAAGAAGCTGAGGAAACAAATACTCTGACCTCGTTATTTCTCTCTGTCATATCTACTACTGTTCCTCTCCATTGTTTAAAACAAACAGAAGCCAGAAGCCCAGGACCGATGAAGTTAGCCCACCCTGGGCACCACGCAGCAGAAAAGGGTAGAAGGTTTATCTGAAGAAGCAAGTGGAGGACATTCAGTCCAGGGTTCAACTACCATTTTTAGGATTTACTGTTTACATTGAAGGCAGGTGAAAATTATCCAATAAACTGCTTTTCTCTGAAAATATGTTAATAAATTTGTAAAATTGTAGAGATAGTTTATACATATATTTTTATCATATGTGAATGTGTTTGATTCAATTGTCGTAGTAGCAAAACCAACTAACTGAAAATCTTGCAGTGTTTCATGGGCCCAACTTTGGGGTCAGTTCATTCTATCTTAGTGAACAATTGTTAGGCTTGCTCCATCTGTTCCAAATTACAAGATACCTGACTTTATATAAACACACTATTTCCTGTGACTTAGGTAAACAGCAATGGTTATTGATAGAATTCTAAGTTTTAAAATAATATGAAATATAAAATGACAAGAAAATAGTATGAAATTATATCTTTAGTAATAGTCTCAGAGAAATCACATATATTGTATTTTGGTTGCTATAAACACCAAAAACATTGTGTAAAAATTGTATTCAAATCTTGTCAGTTGGCTGGTGCCCTGAGCACCTCTGTGACTTATGATGCTGTGCGAAAGCAAAGCAATCATTTGTTAGAATTTATGGTCTAGAGAGTCTGTGCCATGAAAATACAATTTCACAAGATAATAATGGGCACAAATATAAGAAATATTTCCCGTGAACATAAATTTGATGGGCCACTAAAGAATTTTGTCATTTTCTTGATCTAGTTTACAGTAATCGCCATAAATTACTCTGTATTATCTACTGAAGTTAATTGGAACAGAAGTTGCAAAAACAAAGGAACGTATGAGGGCCATAATGTGAGCAATTTTTAAGCAACTTATTTGTATTGTATATTATTGCTGAAAATGATATTCATTACGAATAATCAGAGGGACATAATATTTTATTTTAGTATAACTTTTTAAAAATCCGTTTTAGATTTCTGGAATTTTAGAATTCACAAATGAATTCCAGAATTATTTTGAAGTTGGAAACCAAGCATAGATTTCCCTCTTGCCTCTTCCCACTATGTCCTCCCTCATCAATTCAACACGCCCAAACTACACATTCTGTCTTAGATCAACCTTACTTCCAAATTCTACTTCAACTTTACCATAAGGTACTTTTTTAATGAAAGCTACCACCATCTCCTGTCTTGATTGGTGAATTCCCGGTATTGATAGATGCTTATTCCAATTAACAAGCATATCATTTACGTGGGACCACTGGAAACACATGAAAGCATAATGGATAGCTTGCATCAGTACTTTACTATGTGATCTCTGATGTAAACCTCAGAGCAGTTTAATGAGATAGGGTAGCAGTTTAGGTATTATTATATTCGTTTTTTTGATATGGAAGAGCAAGTCACACAGCTGATAAAAGAAGCCCCACTTCTCAGACTCATTTGTGTTTTGATTGTTATATCACGTCAATATTTTTTGCCATTCAATCATGTTGCGTTTTGTAGACAAAATTGAAATATCTTTTTGTCATGGTGACAAAAGTCATTTCACATAAATATAAAATAACTAGGATAATTAAAATATTCGTTAAATGCTTATCATGTACCATGCAATGTCTTGAAAGCTTTACATTTATTTTCCTATCTGATTCTTATAACAATTTCATGATAATATTATTATTGATATCATCATTATATTCATTTACAGATTTGGAAACAATTTGAAGGTTATAGTAACTTAGAATGATTACACACCTTGTAAATAGTGAATCAACATAAGGAATAAGAACTAGGTTGTTTAAGTTCCTTTTATGTCTTTAAGATATTTATATACCTTAAGTCATAGAAACAAGTACTGTTAAAATTATTTTAATTCTCTTAAGGAATCACAGGATTTCTCAGTGTAACATATCATGGAGTAACAATACAAAGGTGTTCTAATTTATTTTTTAATAAAAAAATCTCCTTTTCTAGCAATATCTTAGCTTACAAAATTTGTAAAAAAAAAACCAAACAAGTGAGCTTTGTATACTCTTTATTATTGTGTCACTTTATATTTAGATATTCTAACTTTCTTGTTTATTCCTGAAAGAGATTGAGTGAAGCAAGTTACAGTAAAATGAAATATTAAAAAATGGCAATGATAAATTCATTTTTAATTATTTCTCTTTCAAACTTAGGACTACAAAGAAAATAGTCCATAGTAGAGAGTGTAGGTCAATATTTTTATGAGCAGATTGCACTGTATTTGAAAAGAATATCCAATAAATATGTTAAAACATGCTTGAGATCAATCAGACTCAAGTTCTGGAAAATTATCTATACCTGTTTTTCTTAAATACTAGCTGCAAGAAAACCACTCATTTCTTAAAATAAAAGCATATGGGATCTAATTCCCAACTCAAACATAGTGAATCAGAATTATTGTTGCAGGGTCATTAATTCATGTGCTGAACAGGTACCTGTGATGATTCTGTTTTGCAGACAAGTTAGAGGAAGTCATAGATGGCGATGAAGAAAAACTATGTTTATTGATATAAAATAGAGGTTATGTCTGTGGCTCCATAATACAACTTGGGCAGGTTACTTAACCTCTTTAAACTTCCAGTACCTTGTGTGTGAAATGGAGATAACACTTTCTCCAATAGTTTCTTTTGAGAACTTAGCGGTATTGTGTATGTAAAGTTTTACCTTCTTTTCAGAGTTAGATTTTACTGATGTAATGTTTTATTTATTTATTTACTATTTTACTACTTTATCTACAAAGTAATATTATTAAACACCTATTATATGTCATTCCCAGTGAGAGTATTTTAAATAGATAAGAAACTGTTTCTACTCTTATGAAATTGAGAATGTGGAATAGACTGTTACAGTAGAATAGAACGCCTGCCTTGCCGAGAACAATACAATGGGCTGTGAGAACAAAGAGTAGAACCATCCAACCTAGATTTTGGAAATCTAGAGGAAGTGATGTTAAAACTAAGATTAAAAGGTGAGTCAGAGTTAACCAGGTGAAAAGGAAGTCAACAAAGGGTGCTGTAATATTTGTTGGAAATTGTGATATATGAGCTTATGGAGCCACAGCATATAAGTCTTATTGTCATTTACAGTAAAGATTGACCATGAGGAATGTAGTAACTAATTATTTGTCAGAACAATACTATCTAATACATTCCCATGACTATTGCCCATAAAAATAGAATACTGGAAAGAGAGCCTTTTTTCCGTTGTTTTTTTAATTTAAATGAACATACTCAGTGGCTGACACGATCCTGTCACACTTATCTTTTATACATATATCACACAATTGTTTTACTAAAATGTAAACAGCTTTGAAAAAAGTGAACACTTCCTGAGCATGGAATGTTAGGTGATTTTATTGTTTATAATTATTTTCTAGTTACTAGCTAGAAATTCATGTTCTAATGAAGTCACTGTTAACAGAAGAATAGCAACAGACATCGATATTCACATGTTAAGATTTATCAAAGTGAGGTTGTAGCCACAGGTTTTACATGCTGAAGGCAATAAGTGGGCAAGAAAATTTTAAAGTTTCACAAGTTCTAGAACATTTTCCCTAGTTCATGATAAGAAAAGTGGAGAGAAGAGAATAAAAATGCAGGAGTAAGACACCTGAGTTAGTGATGGTAGTTTTGATTCCTCCTCAGGTAAAATTGAGATGTTATGTCACTCAGGGCTTTCCTCTACAAAGTCCTCAGGGGCCCTTGCTTTTTCATACGATTGTTCTGCCTTGAACATATCTGCTGAAATTTCTGGGAACTTCCACACATCTTTAGTGTTTACATCTCATTGACAAGAACCTGGCACTTGTCTCCTTGCAAGGGAGGTTGGGAAATGCAAACTTTATTCTGGTATGTTGTGACCCCATATAATAATTCAGGTTTCTATTATTCTGAAAGTAAATATTGAATATTTGGCTACATCTAGTGGTTTTCTCCACAGAAGCATCAATAATAATAATAGTAATAGAATAGAAATAATAATATTTTATATATTATTTATCATTAATTAATATAATTATTGTATTATTATATATTAATTATATTACTTTTCTATATATTTATCATTAATTAATATAATTAATATATTATTGTGTATTGATAATAAACACAATTTATACTTGTAAACTATTCAGAGTGGCCAGATGCATTTTTGTGACATTAGAAACAGTTTCACTTTAGTGACCCCATAGCACTCTTTCTTGCCTTACTTACTTTACTCTTAAAATTTTTCCCAAGCAAATGGTCTCAGGTAAGGCAGGTGAACTAGTATTTAAGTTTAAGGGTTTTTTTTTAATAAACTGGCATTGAAAAAGCCAGTTTATTATTTTGAGTTCGCTTACGAAATGCATATGATAATTTCCATTATTTTTTTAACTTTTTATTTTATATTGGAGTATAGTTGATTAACAACGTTGTGATAGTTTCAGGTGTACAGCAAAGTGATTCAGTTATAAATATACATGTATCTATTCTTTTTCAAATTCTTTTCCCATTTAGGTTGTTACATAATATTGAGCAGAGTTCCCTGTGTCATTCAGTAGGTCCTGGTTGGTTATCCATTTCAAATATAGCAATTTATCAACAAAGATTTATTTATTTTCTCCTCCCATTATGGGCAGAATTTACTTCCTCACTTCACTGATGTTGGCCTTGGTCATGTGACTTGTTTTCGCCGTGGAACTCTTAGTGGAACTGACAGAAACTGGAACCCAAAGTGTGCTTAGCATTTACGTTCCAATCTTCCAGGGGAAAAAAAAACCATGCCTCGGTTGCTTTTGGCCAGGTCCCCAGCATAAGACCTATTGAAAAGACCCAAATTCGACCTGCAGCCTGAAAGAGAACCACAGTCTCAATCGTACTCCTGCTTACCTAGAGATTCACGAGCAGGAAAAAAGTGGGTTTGTTTGTTGCATAGAAAAGCTGACAGATACACACTGTTACCTTTATTTCATTCAATTTAATAGATTTTCTTTTTGAATACTGCCATTTAAGAGACACCAAGCAATTCTATCTTTGGAACTCATTTCATCAGAATTCCTTTATCTGGATTAGACATTTCAGTGTGTGCCCTATCTTCCAGATTAGTCCATATTCAGTGAGATGGTAACTGGCAAGGCTGTAACACACATTGAAATGCTGAAGAAGACTTTTAATCAAAATGAGACCACAGGCAAGTTCAATAAAATTACTTCTGTCATTTAATATACTGAAGATCTACGAGGTAAGATTGCCATGTAACTCTTCAAGGAAACTTCTGGTTTGATTGAGGTTAAGTCCCAGATTGCTGGTCAGCTGGTATCACATAGGGTGGCTCTGCTATTAATGAAATGGTTTCTGTCTATCCAAAAAGTCATCAGCCAGTATTTCCACACAACCATATACATACATGCCAAAACAAATTCCTCTCACTCAGCTTTGTTTTTTAATCAACAAATTCCTCTCCTTCAATCTTTATCTAATTGATCTATGAGCATAGTTATATTAATTCTGAAGACCTAGGAGCACACAATAACTGAATCTCCTTTTATTGGATTGATATCAATCTTCTTATTGCAACCGAATTACTATAGTACTGTTAATCATTGAAATTATTCCCCAATGCCAAATCAACATAATTCCAGAAACATGATTACTTGCAAGTTCTCCAGATTAATTCTCTCTATATATTAAACTCACATTGATTGCCTATCAATACGTTGTATTTACCTGCACTTTAAGGAATTAAAAGATTCAGTTGGAGCTACACAAAACTGAAAACAACAAGCAAAAATAATTCTTGCATGATTTTATCAGGATTTCAAGGAACTATTTTAGAGCTGTCAACTGCTAAATCATTTACAGAAACAGACAATTCACTTATTATATTTTTCTTCCTGTGAGGATAAATAATGAGTTCTAAGACTTGAAAAGGTACTTTTTAAAAAAAAAATTCTAAAATCTAATTTTTTCCAATAGAACATTTTCCTAGTGCTAAAAACTTAATCTCTTCTCTTGAACAAATGTTTTACTTCAGGAAACCTACTGAATTAGACAAACATTGAAGGAAACCTGTGAAATATTGTCGCTTTTTAATCTCTACTCCCCATTATTTTATCTAAAAATGTCTTACATAAGTTAATAAATACCAAGTTGAAACTCTTACTGACCTCATGCCTTATCCTTTGGCACTCATTACCCCCATTTTATCCCCTTTTTATACAATTAAATGTGTCGAGATCCAGCTAAAATCCAGTATCACGTTGGATTGAGGAGTAAGAAACATGAACATGAATAAGCCTCTGCTCTCAAGGTCTTCAAAGTCCAGCAGAGGAGGCCACACCAAAACTCACAACTCCAGAACACTGGGAAAACTTCCATAACAGAGAAAGGATCATAAAGAAGGCTTGAAAGAAGGAGAATCATCTTTGCCTAAAAGAGTCCAAGAGGACTTCTCAGTGGTTCAGGGACCTAAACTGAGCGGGATTTTGTAAACAAAGACAAAAAGTTTAGGTTTAGTGATGGAAATTCAGCAAGTTTTTAGAATATGAGAGGGATTTACATCTGTGGGATCATAGTATAATGCGTAAAACTGAGCTTCTACCTGGATACAAAGGTTACAAGTTGATGAAATCTTTATTCCAGCTAAAGATTTTGGACAACCTACTTTTACTCTGAGAAGTGCTAAGAAATGATATTAGGTCAGCAAAAGTCAAAGTCAGCTTTATTTGCAATGATCTAATTTCTAAAAGAAAGCTATTGCATTCATATATCACTCTAATAAGATTTTTAAACGATGATAAAAATAAACAAAGTTGGAAGCAAATATATCAAAATGTTTAAGACAATTGATTTGGAAATTAGGAATATGAGCCATTTTTATGGTCTTTGAACCATTTAAACATATTTTTAAATTTCTGAATCTTAAAAACAAAAAACAAAACAGAAGACATATAAAATTGGACATTTAGATAATGGATTAATGAAGGTAAAAACAGAAATATAAAAATAATAATTCAAGTAAGAAGTGATGAGATTTTGAATGAGGCAGTACACCTTGAGAAGACCTACTGTAACATCTCACCTCATCCTACAAAGAGGATGAAGAGGAGGAGGAAGCGGAAGAGAAGCAGTAGCTGTCTTTCATAAATGAGTCTTTTCTATTACAGTAAGTTGCAGGTTTCCCTTCATAAGAATAGAGATATGTTTGCCTTGAGATTTATAGGTTTTTAGGTTTTTTGTTTGTTACAGTCAGAATAAGAAAAATATAAAACCCTAGTGAGTCAAATATGATAATTACAAATTATTTTCTAAATTTTTACAAAAAGACTTGTAAGCTGGCAAAGTAAATTTCTTGTTTAGAAGGCTTAAAAGTTAAGTACTAAGAGGAATCAATCCACTCTTTTAAGTCATAAGATAAGAATAAGGATGTTGCTGGTTATCATTGCACAGGAAAGAGGAAAGGATTATAAAGTTATATTTGTGGCTCACGTTTATTTAGGCTTGGCATTAACATTTACATCTTCATTGTCTGAGATGAGCCCTGTGAAACTTCATAGGATGTAAGTTCTTTTGCACCTTACTTAATTTCAAATATTTGAAAACATCTAAGACTCAACCTCTCAACTTGCAGTCTCTTCTTAACTCATCCATTTTGTGGGAACTGGGGAAATGTGGTAGGCCAAGACTGGGTAACAACAGTCTGCTAGTGTTTTACCCAGATCAAAAGGAAGCTGACGGAATAAGTTCAAATCATGGTTTCCAGTAATAACTAAAACAATATGAGGAGCATTTTAAACCATCGAGTCCAAGATGCTAAGGATAAAGACAGAAGATGAGAGATCAGGAGCTAAGAAAGTCTATAAATAAAGAGCTCCAAGTTGGATAAGGTGACTGGATTCATTACAGAGGTTATATTATAAATAAGGCACAAAAGGTGGAGGTTTGTTTTTGTTATTTTTATTCTTGTTTTGTTTTGTTTTTAACTGGGTGATGGGTAGATGACAAACTAATGTTATCCTGATTTTATAAACAATGAAACTGAGACTCATAGTGCTATGGGATCCTACTTCATTTCACATGCTCCTCTCTGTAAGAATCAGGGCTTTTATCCAAGCTAAGTTTTTCTGACTTCCATATTCATAATTATGACAATACATGTAAACCCTGAGAAATGTTAAAACCTTTTGAAAACATAGAGTTTAGTGTGATTAGATTTGATTTTTAAAAGGAGCCTGCTGGTATAATTTATAGGTAGAAAAAATAGCTATATACCGCATCTCCTGCCCAACTTCAGTTTTCTTTTATTATGCATCCCAACTGTATGAATAGCTCATTGCTCTTTGTTATTCACCATCCAGTTTGCTAATGACCTGGATTCAAGAGTTTTATATAATCACTTGGAAAGCTGTCAGAGGCTATCCATCTTATATATTAAAGGTCTATGGGGCTTCCCTGGTGGCGAAGTGGTTAAGAATCCTGCCAATGCAGGGTACACGGGTTTGATCCCTGGTCCGGGAAGATCCCACATGCCACAGAGCAGCTGGGCCCATGCACCACAACTGCTGAGCTTGTGCTCTGGAGCCCACGAACCACAACTACTGAAGCCCACATGCCTAGAGCCCGTGCTCCACAGCAGGAGAAGCCACCGCAATGAGAAGCTCAAGCACCGCAACGAAGACCCAACACAGCCAAAAATAAATTTATTTTAAAAAATGGTCTATAATTATTAGATGGCAATAGGTATACAGACTAATTCATGCTTTTCTTATATATTTTATATACTTGGATGAATTTCATGGCAAAATCTTTTGAGGATTATTTAAATGAGAAGTGCAGAGTTAAAACTTCGAGTGAATGAAAATAAAATTGAGCAAAGGAGCAAAATTAATTTATAAGGGTGAAAGGCATATTTATTTTTAAACATTGAATAACCTGATTCCAAAACCAAGAGCATGAATGGTTCTACGGAATACTGGTTTAGACATAAATGTATTTCCATGGAAAGAGATAACATGCAAAGTTAGTTAAATTTCTTCTAAAATGTAGAAAGATGATGGGATTGGAAAGATTAACAAAGGTTTCATATCTTCTATAAGCCAGGAATGCTGGCAGGTGACTTAAATTTGTTATTTTATTTAGTTTCTGTAATGGTCATGGTAGAAAAGGATTATTAGTCACATTTTATAGGTGAAGAAATTAAAGCTCAGTAACGCTGCCTAGAGTCACACAGCTAGAAAATGAGAAGTCACTCAGATAAGCAGTGGCAAAAATCAGATTTAAACCCGAGTCAGCATGGCTCCGAAACCTGTATCTTTCCAATCCTAGATATTTTCATTCACTCATGAAAGATATGCCAAGTAACTATCATATCACCAACATCAATCTATACACTATGAGGGGTAAAAACACTAATATAATCTCAATCCTTTTGTCAACAATTTACAATCTAATCAGAAAACACCATCCAGGAACAATACCTGATTATGAAATATAAACTTATCTGAGTCCCACATGATTAGGGGATTTAATCAACAGGAGCTGACATCATTGTTTAGGCCTTCATGGTAGATTTGCAAAGAAGAAAATAATTGGAAGCTTTCAAAATCAACAATAATATGAATACAGGGTCAATTCTAGCATAGGAAAAAAGTGCTATACCAACCTAGAAAAACGTAAGATTGATCCCATGTAATCATTTAAAACACAGTTATATTATTTACTATGTACCTTAGTTTCTACATCTGCAACATGCAGGTGATACTTCACAGTGCTGTTGTCAGGATCGCTTAGGAAAATGTATGGGAAAGCAAGCAGTGAACTGTTATTCTAAAATTCAAAAACATCACCAGAAGGTGTATTTTATTAGAATGTGAAATTCCAGCCACACTTAGAGTAATTAAATTGTTAATACAAGACCGTCAAAAGTTTTATAAAAAGAAAATGCTAAAGATATATGCTCTTGAAACTTAAAATCCTTCTTTGAATTTTTATGATTCATCAATCACTGAGATGTTTGTTTATATAGCTCATTGATGTTCAAGAAAAGCCTAGCTCTTAAATGAGATCTTGAAAGAAACCAACATCCATACGCTACCCCAAACTTATTCAGAAACAGAACAAAAGAATAGGGTAGGCACATTCCAAAGTAGAAAGTGACCTTCAGGTTCAAGCAGGTACACCAAACATCAAAAACTTGAAAATTTTGACTAGATTATGTTATTTAGGAAGTGAGATTGGATTCCATATGTGAATCATGGTTGAATTTTATATTCACATATGGAACATTCTCATGGTATGAATTTTATATTTATGTAACATATTCTGATACAAAAACCATATCATGATTCCCATGTGGAACAATCACAGACATATACATATATCCGTATGCATACATATATACATATCAGTTTGTATACACATATATACATATTCATATATACACACATATTCATTTAATTTTCAAAAGAAGTCTTTCAGATATTTGTCCCTATTTTCTGAAGGAGAAAATTTAGGTACACAGAAGTTAAAATGTTGTTACCTGCCCATTGTAGAACCAGGATGTAATCTTGACAACTTTTCTCTAGTGAGGGTCCTAGCCCTCAGCTAGTATAGTCCAATTTACAAAGTAGAGGTATAGTAGAATGTCTCTTAATCCCTATAACAGTAAAGCTTGGACTTCCCCAGTGGCGCAGTGGATAAGAATCCACCTGCCAATGCAGGGGACATGGGTTTGAACCCTGGTCTGGGAAGATCCCACATGCCACAGAGCAACTAAGCCCATGCACCACAATTACTGAGCCTGCACTCTGGAGCCCACGAGCCACAACTACTGAGCCCACATGCCACAACTACTGAAGCCCGCGTGCCTAGAGCCTGTGCTCCGCAGCAAAGAGAAGGCACCACAATGAGAAGCTCCGCGCGCAGCAACTAAGACCCAACGCAGCCAAAAAAAAAATAATAATAATAAATTAATTTAAAAAAAACAGTAAAGCTTTCTTCTAATACAAAATAATGATTTTGACTAAAAATAAAGTATGTGATTTGTGTGGCAGCTGTGGTATAGAGCCAATAAAAACCCTCTAGAGTAAGATGGCCTAAGTTCAAGATCTAGTTTTACCATTTGCTGACTTTGTGATATTAGGATAATTTGCTTGAACAACAAAAGCTAACATTTATTGAGAATTTGTCATTTGCACAATTCCATAAGAGGCTTTATATCTGTCATATTATGTAATCCTCATAAAAAATTTTTTGAAGTTGGTAGTACTGTTGTCTTCATTTTGCCATTGGGAAAACTGAGAGGCAGAGAGAATATGAACTTCCCTAGGTCGTCCTAGGGAATGGCAAGTTCAAGGTTTTAACCTTGTTCCAGAAACCCAGCCTTTAGCTGCTCAGACACAGTTTCTCACCTTGGTCTGTGAACCCACTTCTCTCATCTCTTAAATGAGGGTAAGAGCCTCTACGTGTATGATTTATGATGACGATCAGTGCATAGACTTATGAGGCTGTGTCCTATCCATATAGTGTGGCATGAGAGACCTTGGAGGGTAAATGCTCTACAAAGAGATTCACGTTCTAGCCTACCACCAGTTCTTTTTAACTGGTAATTTCCTGAATTAGAAACAGAATTGATTTCTTATTATCAGTTGAGCTGAGAAAGACCTTGGAATGGTAAGGCTGCTTTGTTTAGGACATTGCTATGGGACACCAATGGCCTTTGGATTTACTAGAAACCAAGTTGAGGACTAGCCATGCTGTTGAGAAATTAAACAACTGAAAAATGTGCTTTCCCCTTATTTCAAGTTATCTTTGTACTTAGAAAGCTGCATTTTAGTTTTGAAGAAATATTTTAATTGCAAGACAACTAGGGTTCAGGGAATTACAGCACTTGTTCAAGGTAACACAGAATACGAACACTTTGCTGGAACATCCTGACTGAGGCAGCAGCGGTCTGAGCTTCAGACAATAACAACTTTTTACTATATTAAAATTCAATAATAAGTGTATATATTAACATATACACATATGTAAATAAGTAAATAAATATATTAATAAGCAATATCATCAATGTTCAAGTTATATGAAAGTATTAGGAAAACTCAACAGTTTCTGTATTTCTTCATACATTTCTTGCAAACTCTATAGGATTAAGAGCACGGATTTTGGAGTTCTATAGCACTGACATTTAGTAACTTTATGACCTTAAGTGAATTTCTTAACCTTCTAATCTTTACATTTTCCACTAGGAAATGGGAATAAACAATGTCAATTTTGTAGCAATGGTGGGAGAATAAATTGATTCAATATTTTCCATAAATGATTGAACATATGTCAATCATTTAATTTAGTACATTGCATAATATATATATTTAATTTAGTACATTGCATAATATATATTGTATTGCATAATATATATATAGTATATATATTGCATAATATATATATTGTACTATTGTACAATAAATAGTATATTTTATTAGTGGAAGTATTTTTATTAAATTTATTTATAAGGTATACTTATTAAATTCATAAATGTTTGAAAAAGTAAAGCAATTGTAGGGCTACATTAACTGATTTGAACTAATCTGAATTAATAAAAGGAAAACTGAGGACTATGTGGTAGAAGAGTGAGTATTTTTTGTAAATCCACTATCTTTTTTTTTTGAAAAAAATTCACGGTATTTATTATTATTTTTTTCTTTTTTTTAACATCTTTATTGAAGTATAATTGCTTTACAATGTTGTGTTAGTTTCTGTTGTATAACAAGTAAATCAGCTATACGTATACATATATCCCCAAAGTATCTTTTTTTTTTGTCCAAAGTATTTGCTAGGATGTGTCTAGTATCAGGGCTGAGATATGAGCTAATGAATAGGTAAAAATAACAATGGTCATTTGAAGAAATGTTAATAATGAATTGCAGACACATCTACTTTTTGAAATAATTAGAAATAGTTACTAACTAGTTTTTATTTTAGTTTTGGCTCAAAATGCTCATTGGAAAAATATACATAAATAAAATCTTTCTCAACAGTTCCCAGGTAAAAATTGTGATTTTTTTTTTTTGAGAGAGAGAACAGATTAAACAGTTAAGTGCCTTTCGTGAACTTTAAATTCTATAAAGCCACATGCAAGTATCAGACTCTATTATTAGTGTTATCATATTTTAAAGAGTGCTATTTATGAGCTAGTAATGTTAGTATTGCTAAAAGACAGTCTATTATAGAGGGTAAGCGCACAGGCTCTGGAAATGTACCTCTATAATAAGAACGCTAATCATAAGTACACCCATCTCTTTGAATTACTGTTCTGACATAGAGTAAACACTCCAAAATGATAGCTGCTATAAACCCGAAATCATCCTTGACGCTTTTTGATTTTTTCACACTCCATAGTGATTCTATTAATACATCTTGTCAACTACAGTCTCAAAATCTATGACATCACTGAATCCACCTCACCACAGCCATTGGTAAAACATTATGTCTAAACCACCATTATTTTTCACCTCCACTGCTGCATTAACCAGCTAATTATTCTCCCTGCTGCTGCTCTTAGCGGTAAAGCCTATTTCCAAACAGTAATCATGATAGTTTGATACATAAATCAGATTATGTAACTTTCCTGTTCAGACTAATTCCTTTCCCAAATTTATACAAAAAAATCAAAAATTCATGTACTGTACAATGACAGTATGTGATCGTCCCCCGCTCCATCCTTTCCAGGCTCACTGACCCTCACACGTTTCCAACACATTGTCTCCCCTTAGGTTTTGCCTGGAGGCGTCTCTCCTAGGTGCTCATCCCCTCACTTCCTTCTAGTCTCTCCTCAGAAAATACCTCCTGAGAGTCCTTCTTTGACTCCCTTTTACATGCTATTTTCTTGCCCAGTCTTGTTTTTCTTTAAAGGGCTAGTCACTACTGGTGTTTCACTATATGCAGGTGACTCTTGAACAACATGGGTTTGAACTGCACAGATCTACTTATAGGCGGATTTTTTTCAGTAAGCCGTACCACAGTACTACAGGGTTCACGGTTGGTTGAATTCATGGGTGCAGAACTGGAGATCCTGAGGGATGACTATAAAGTTTTAAAGTTCAACTTGTCAAAGCTATAATCTTCGCATAGGTCAATGGGTCAACTGTATTTATCTCTTGCCCATCTTCTTCCAGAATACACACTCAAGGAATGTAGGATGTTTGCTTCAATAACCAATGTCTTACCTCTGCCTAGAAATATACCTGGCCAATAGTGGACTATTTACATGTATTGAATGAATGGATCAACACCATCCTAGGTGCTTTGAATACATTACTTCATTTAACCTTCAAAACATTCCTGAAAAGAGGTAACATTCTTCCCATTTTTAACACCTTAAAAAACTGAATTGAGAAGGTCAAATTCATTCCCTTGAGGCACACAACACCTCACTGTGAGTCAGGATATAAATCCAACGAAATCTTAAATGATTTCAGAGGGTCCACTATTTCCATCTGGCTGTGCTTTTTTATTTCAACTTTTTGAATCAGAAGTGAGGCAAATTATGCTTTTATCTCTACAGCAAGCCATTATCATGACACCACAGGTCAGTGTAAGATCTCCATTAAGCACAGTCTGTAATTTTGCCAGGATCTCATCTTCAGGCCAGTAAAATCAAATCAAGGTGCTGTTTGTTTTTGATAACATGCTTTCATCTATCTGATTAACTCTACCAAAATATGCAATATGAATATTTCATTTAAAAAGCCGTGTGCAAATTTTGAGTCTGAGAACTTCATATTTCTCTATAACTTTATGAGTCTCAAGTCTGATTCAGTACTCCAGGACTCCTCCTAAGATGGAATTGAGAGTTTGCTCTAATATATCGCCCTGGAAACTTGGAATCTTGTCCCACTTAGTATAAAGCTACTGTTTTCTTCTACATTAGTCCTTGTAACTATATTTCATGGAACTTTTCAATTGTTCTCAAATAAAATCATGACACAGCCCTATGACATTCTTATCAATAGCTGATTACTTGGCACTAAACTTCAAGTACTTGGCACTAAACCTCAACCCAAATCCTCCTTTGTCCTTCATTGAATGAGCACCTTTGATTTAAGAAAAACATTTAAGAAATTTAAGAAATGCAGGTATAAATTGACAAAGTATATTTTTCCTGGGAGATGAGTTGGAAAGCTAATGCAAATGCTTCACAGGACTGGTGCCTCCAAATAAATAACTTTTCCATTATGTTCCACTGAAATTTGTGATAAGCTGGTTAGCTTAAATGTTTTCACTGGAAATATAATTTTAAACACCCACTGTGTGTAGGATTGCTTTTCATAAATTAATTTCTGAAAACTGTTTTGAGAAACTCAGGAAGCAGAAACCTAATATTACAGGAATATGCATCATCTATGTAATATTACAGAAAACCAATATTACAGGAATATAAAACACCTGAGTGTGTTTTAATAAGGTCAGATGACTGTTTTCTAAGTAAATTAACATTAAATTTGGAGGAAATGGGTTTGGATGTAGAATCAGCTTGATTGATTATGAATCCTGAGCAATTGCTATTTAACATATGAATATAACATGTGTGAGAAATTATACAGAGCAAATTCTGAAAAATTTACTAAAAGGAATAAAATGACCAATCTTTAGATTTGGGATCAAAAGCAATCTTGATCAAAGGGGGAAAAATCACCACAATAAAAGTTGAATATTAATTAATGAAATATCTTTTTAGACTTGTTTCTGATTATTCTGTTCATAAATACACCAAATTTCACTGGTCCCGGGATTCAAGCTACACACAGCCTTGATTTTCTCTTTTACTAACTGATTGTGGGAGTGTAGCCAAATTAGCTAATTTCTGCAAATTTACTTTATGGGGTGTAATAAGAATTTTAGATAATTTACCTCTAAGATCCTGTCAAGCTCAAAAGTAAATTCTTCGGTGCTATCCAGGATAAAGGATCCAGAATTTGGTATCAGAGTATATTAAATAACACCAAGGCTCTTGTTGAATGTATAATTGAGTTTCCCAAGTCAGAAATATTGCAGAGAGCTCTTGACTCACACAGCCCCTCCAGCATCAGTCTCAGAACTCCGTGTTTAATAAGTGCAAGATGGGGCTATGGAATATACGATTTTTAATTTTCCCTAGACAAGCCTATTTATCAGCTAAACTTGGAAACTACTCCATTTGCTAACTTTGAGAAAAATGAGGTTCAAAAAATTTACCTACTGTCTCAATCTTTTAATATAGTTTGTGTCAATCTTTGGGGGTAAAATGTGCTCATGTAAGAGGAGAGATTATTTGTTTTCTTGAATATTTAATTGCTACTGATGAGGTTCAGGGCAGACTGCCCCAAAATATGCCAAGAAGCAGGAATTCTCAAACTCTCATGAAAACAGAACACAAATTTCTCCAGTGGTTAAGACCATGTAGAATATAGCAAATTCCTTTTGCTTATGCCCATATTACATTTTTCCTAGAAATGTCCATTACCTTAACACAGCGCCCCACACAATAACTATTTTTAAATAAAATAAAAATAGATAAATTTCATAATGTTCAAATTATAGATGAATCGATTTTCTTTGTTAATAAATTTAAAGAGCAAAACAATTTGTAAGTTTTAAACTTCTCAAAAACAATGGTGACTCTACCCTTCTTTTCACAAAGGAGGGAAATGAGATTCAGAGCAGTCAAACGATAAGCTGTGGGTCACACAGCAAGCTGCTTACAGCTTTGAGATTGAAACTCAACACGGTAACTACTGATCTAGAGATCAATTTTTATGGCTAACTGTGAGTCTGTCCTGAAGGTGTTGCTTAAGAAAAGTGTGAGTTGTTACAGAAAAACAACCAAGGAATTATGTGAAAAGATTCATTTTGAACAAAATCTAAGGCTCACATTTCATGTTACCATATACCCTAGTTTATCAGGATTGGCTCAATTTTTGTCTGTTGTCACCACTTCCTACATTGTTTTGCATTTTCTTCATTTCTTAACAAACTCTTACCATTAATGGTGCATTGAATGAGCTTGACAGACCTTCATTTTGCACTTACAACTTTTACCAAGTTCTCATCTAACAGTGTGAGAGCACACTGAGCCACACTGAGCCATTTTTTGTTGGTTTCACACCTGTGTCTAAGACACTATTCGCCTTCTATAACCTGGCTGATGGAATTTAATAGCTGTTAAACATTCACCATGTCCCAGGAACAATATAATCTTATTTGATTCTTACAAAAACACAATAAAGCATATTTTATTATTTGTATTTTACTGTCGGACACTAAACTCGAAGAGATTAAGTTAACGTGCCCAAAATCAAGCATAAGGTAAAGATAGCGGGGCCAGGAATTTAACTCCCAAGCCTTCTATATTAGTCAGCTCAGGCTGCCATAACAAAATATCACAGATTGGGTGGCTTAAACAACAGAGATTTATTTTCTCACAGTTCTGGAGGCTGAGAAGTTCCAGATCAAGCTCTTGTACAGCTGGTTTCTGGTGAAGGCTCTCTTCCTGGCTTGCAAATAGCTGCTTTCTTGCTGTGTGCTCACATGGCCTTTCCTTGGTGTGTGTGTAGAGAGAGAGGGAGATTTTTCTCTCTCTTCCTCTTCCTATAAGGTCTCCAGTCATATTATATTAGGCCCCTACCTTTATTTAACCTTAAATGAACTCATTTAACCCTAATCACCTCCCGAAAGCTCTATCTCCAAATATAGTCACATTAGGGGGTTAGGACTTCAAAACATTAATTTTGGTGGAACACAATTTAGTCCATAGCACCAACCTTACTGTTTTTGAGTCTTTCTATTACCTTATATTAATAAACACCAACTATCAGAGTCCCAAATTTGCATTACCTAGAACATGGAGGCTGAAACAGTTTAATTTCCATTTTGCCTTTTAATCAGTTTACTTTATACTTTACCCTCTTTCAGTCCCTCTCAAAAGAAGGATACTGATTTCAGAAAATTCCTCAGAAAGCTCAGAGGATTTAGTCATTCTACCAACATATTAAACATGCCTGGTTGTTAAGCAAGGACCTAATAAATTTCTAATACCTGCAATTCTACCGAAAACTTGACTTGGCTGGAGAGAGACAATAAAAACATGTTCATGATTTTTGTTTTGCTTTATTTAAACCCTGTGAAGATTTGTATTGCTTTCGATGAAGTGAGAAATTTAGATTATAATCGCCAGATACCAATTCTTAGCAGCTTGCTTCTGAGGAACTGTACTTGGGACAAAAGAAAAGGGATAATAATTTCATTGTGTATTCCATTAGTTACTTCTCTTCTCAAAAGAAATAACTAAAGATTGATTTTTATTACTACCAAAAGTTGTTTAAAAATAAACTTAAACAGTAAAGGCTTCTGGGCAATATGGTATTTCCAAGGTCTACGAGGCACAGAGGGCTTTAGAGAAATGCTCTGGCTATTATCTGCCACTCCACCCAATTCCCATGGCACACATTACCAACTATATAACCTATTCTAGACTTGGTTTTCCCATTTGTAAAATAAAATGATACCTACAAGGTGGTTGCATGGGTGTTTGTTTCTTTATTTAATATGTATTGGTCACTGAACACTAATGATGAAAAGTAGGTACCCCTTCCTCCCAACTCTCCTCATACAGTGTGGTGTATAAACCAAAATGATTTTAGTATTCCATTGTCTTCATTACCATAACTTTACAATTCCAGAAGACTTTTGCCCAGGTAAATGTCTTTATTGCTCATTACAGAAATTTCCTCTAAATTAAAATGGATTCTAAAAAAGATCAATTTTTCTATAAAAAGCCTTATAAAATAACATTTGACCTAAGGCTCTTCTGAAATCGACACTTCAAAACTATCACTTTGGACTATCATACAGAGTGAAGTAAGTCAGAAAGAGAAAACAAATATCATATATTAATGCATATTATGTGGAATCCAGAAAAATGGTACTGATGAACCGGTTTGCATGGTAGAAATAGAGACACAGATGTAGAGAACAAATGTATGGACACCAAGGGGGGTAAGTGGGAGGGGGGAGGTGGAATGAATTGGGAGATGGGGATTGACATATATACACTAATATGTATGAAATAGATAACTAATAAGAACCTGCTGTATAGCACAGGGAACTCCACTTCGCTGTACAGTAGAAACTAATACAACATTGTAAAATAACTATACCTCAATAAAAAAAAATTTAAAAAAACACAAAACATCACTTTGTTGTTCCCACCAATCCCAATCTGCTGAGAAAAGATTTCCCTGACAGATCCAGGATCTGTCCTGGTACTCCCAGGTAGACCTTGGTGTTCTACTGAACATAAGCGACTTTACAGAATATCAATTTCAGACATGGCCATCTGTGACCATGATGGATCAGGACACAATAGGACCAACTTGTAATGAGTCTGTAAAGAGACAAAACACAGACATTTTCCAAAACAAAAATACCATATATTTCCCTCTTTCATCTAGAATGAAAAACTACTGTTCCTTTACCAATGACAATTTTAATCTTAACCTAATCTTCCCTCTTCTTAGATAAGATTATTGAGATACTCATTCATACTATTACCCCCACTTCCTGAAAGCATGTAATCTAGTGCAACGCCACTCTTCCTTGGACCTGCCCCTAAACTCTAAATCACCTAGCACAAGCCCAAATCCTATAATAAATCATTCCTAACACCCTTTTACTGAGAGGCCCCACTGGTTCCACATAGCATTAGCTCTGCCTCTCTATAACAAGTATTTAAACCAACTTATGCAATTACAGGTTTGTTCCTGCTGTTCTTTGCCTAGAATGACTTTTTTATATCACGATCTTTACCCAACCTTAATCTAGCCCCACTCCATCCCTATCCCTCACATTCTACCCCTTCAGCTCACACCACAAACCCCTGTATTGAAAGGCTGCCTTAAACTAAACTTTAAATTTTCAATAAATCCAGATCTTTCCTTTCCACCTCAGAGACACTACCTGCTGAGTTAATGTTCTTCCTGTAAACAATAAACCTATCTTTGTCTTAATATACAGGTGCGTAGCTGATATTTGACACCATTATGAAAATAGGCAGTCTACTAGGCCCATAATAGAACCAACAAATGTAATTTAAGTAGACTAGAATGAAGTCTTTTTAACATTTTATCCTAAACATTTCTGATGTGTTATTATGTTTATTTAGGGCAATATACAGTGAATTAATTTCTCATAATTTATATTGTTTATGAGGACATAACTCAGGTTTTTAGAATTGGTTTTCTTCCTCTAAGTGATCTAAATTGTTCATGTCATGTGCATTTTTTAAACCTTACAATAGCTTCCAATGGCACTTAAAATGTAATCTCATTCGTTACTTTGGCCTCCAAGATCCTAAATGATATGGCACCTGCCTATCTGTCAACTCTCATTTCCTGACATCTCTTCCACTTGCTTCTGAGTTCAGCCCATTGGCCTTCTTTTCCCTTCTAATGCATATCAAAATAAACCCTGCCTTAGGCTATGGCACTCATTACTTCCTCAGCAGGAAAATCCACCCCCCTGCCCCAAAAAAAAGCTTTGCATGGATTTTTGTCTTTCAGGAATTATTCAGTGGACTTTTCTGTCTTCTATATAGCACCACTAAGCAAACATTACCTTGGGCATTTTGTTCCATTAGCATATCTTGCCACTTATTTCAGTTTTTTAAAAATCTTGAACACATTAATAAAATCTACAAAATTATATCATCAGGTTTTTGTATAGTCACAAATTAAGGTAATATGGCTTCGGATCAAATTTACCAAACAATGCATTCAAGAAACATGATCAAAGACCAAAAGTGAACTGTTGATTTCCATTTGTGTCATCTGCTTTTAATCTTGATCCATTTGTACTTTAAAAAAAAAAGAAAAAATTTTGAGAGAAACTGTAGTTCTTCAATACATTTCCATTTTCCTTTTTTTTTTTTTTCTGTGATCAGCTTGAATATCACCATGAAAATTTATCTTAGGCCATTTCTGATTGAGGTTCAGAAGTTAACAAATAAAATATGATGAAATACCTGAAAAGTAGGTTTGGCCAGTTTTTGTTTTTGTTTTTCCTTTGTTTGTTTGCTGTTACAATATGGTCTTATGACTCTAATATTTAAAAAATTTCGAAGTAACAATTGGATCTTCTGGATTCTATTAACTGACTTGTGTTTGTTTCTTGGTTGTCCATGGGGTGTAACATAAAAAAGTAGAATGAAAATGATGATTAAAAAATGATGCCTTTTCTTCACATAATCATTCTTAATAAAACAGCTTGGGTGCTGGGTTTTGTGAAGGGCATTGATTAGTACATTAGACGGAGAATATAAATTATCTCATCAAAAGAATAATCAAAACAATTTTCACTGAGCCGCTTATCCATTAGTATGCTTTGTCTATTTTAAAACTCGAAAGTTATTGAGTGTCATTTTATTGTGTACAATATAAAAAGCTATTAGTGAAGACCAATATTTGATGATGACATTTTTGTTTTAAGTTTGGTTTAGAGCTAGGGCATGCTCAGTATAGGACACTATTTGACTATTTTGCTGAATCAAGTATAACAAAACTATTTCATAAAGAAAACAAATAGCATAATGAAAACTACTTTTCAGAAAGTTGGAATTTTCAAGGTCTTTAAACCACTGTAGACAAAATCTACTTCCAAGATAATTTCATGTGCCTTAATGCTCTTAAGTAAAGATAAAAGTATGATGAACACAAATTAAAAATGAACATAAGCTTAAATTTCAATATCATAGTATCAATGACTAGATTGATGTACTTTTAATTGTATATCAGAATTATATTATTTTTCTTAGTACTTTTCTTCACCACTTTAATAATTGGCATTAAAATTGTTTAGATTTGTGGATTTCCAGGTAAAATACATCAATTAAGCCACTAGTGAACAAAAAGTAAGAGATGAAGAATTCCTTGATTTTCTGACTTTCCAAAAAGGAAGACTAAGAATAAATAAGAAAGAAGGGATTTAAATATTTTGGGGGCATTACCATTAACTTGTAGAGTGAACACTGAAATATCAATTCACTTTTTTTGTTTTTAGTGTCCTAATATACAACACAAAGATATTAGGCTTGTACCAGTTCTAATACTCTGTAAATCATTGTTTCAGAGGTAGATAGCAATAATGATCTGGGTATTGGTTACTCAGATATGTTTACATTTTAATACATATTTATTTGTACACTAATGATTTGTATTTTGACTAAAAACAATAAAAATAGTGACAATGGCTAATACACATAAGCCTGTAATGATCCAGACACTTAAACACAATATTATTGTAAGAACTCTGATGGGTAGGTACTATATTACCTCCATTTTATAGATAACAGTTGAAGCAAGGAAAAATTAATTTGGTTAAGGACACTCAGCTGGTAAGTTACAGGCTTGGTGTTTGGAACCAAGAGTTTGTTCTGTTAACTGAAACATTATATTGTTTATTTGCCTAATATATGTTTACAGTTTAACCTATTATGATACATTGCCCTGTACCAGGTATAGCAGTAAGAAAAATAAGCCAGGTCACTGCTCTTGTGCAGCTTACAATCTAATAGAGAAGGAAGGAGAGGTAGATATTACTAGTGTGCAACAATATCCAGATCTTCTCCCTTCCTGGCACCCAGAGGACTGCACTGCCCAGTTGATTTTGAAGTTAGGCCAAATATTTGACTGGTTCTGGACAAAAAAATAGGAGCAAAAGAGTTGGGTCTCCCATGTATTCTTAGGCAGGAATAAGTTTTAAAGCCTTCTACAGGCTCTCGTTTTTCCTGCCAGCGTGATCTAAGGGACTTTTTGTTACAGATTTTACAGTCATGATATGGTAGTGTTTGCACCACCCGTGGTCTCTAACTTGTCTTCTGGAACAGATCTCTACTCTAAACTCCCTCAAGTCACAGTGAGTATGCAACATGAGTGAGAAAATAAACCTTGGCTGTACAGACACTGGGATTTGATGGTATCAATTATCGTGACATTACATGGCCAATCCTGACAAGACGACAGACACTGAACAAGGGATGGGTATTGATAATAGGGTTAAGAAATTAGAATTTGTTCTGAAGAAGTCACATATAAAATGAGTCCTGAATTATAAATAGGAGTTTGCTTGGCAAATGGGATGAATAAGTATAAATTAGTGCTCCAAAGAAAGAAAGAATAAATGGGTAAATCATAGACATAGGAGTGGGGTAAAATCAAAATAAGGTTGGCATTTTAAAATTCACTCTGCTAGCCATGTGACAAATAGACTGGAGAAAGCAAAAATGTATGCAATATATCAAGAGATTATATCAGCAGTCAGGTAAGAAATGATGGAGCTAGTGTAAATGGGGAAAAGTGGTGAACATGGGGAAAAGTGGACAGATTTGATAAATATTTGGTAGAAGAAAGAGAGGTTCACTGGTGGAATGGAGGAGAAATTGTTGAGAGAGGAAGAGTGTCCAAAGATAATGCTCAATTTTCTAGCTTGACCAACTGGTTCTTTCAGTAAAACTGACTGGAAAAAATGAACATTTCAGGAAAAGAGGTTTGACAAGATGGGGTAGAAAAGTACATTCAAATGTTGAGTCGGCTGAATCTGAGATGCCTCATGATATCCCAAGTGGAGATGTCAAGGATTTGTGCTTTGTTTTTCCTTATTATTATTTTTTAAACATAGAAGAGACTTGAATATGTTCAGACTCTAGATGGAAATGAATCTTGTAGTGATTTTTTTTCCTTAAGAAACAGAAGGGATGTAGGAAATGGAGAGAAAGAAATTACGATCTTTGATAGAGTGGAAATGAAAAATGTGTCAATAAAACTCTGTTACCACTCGAAACTTCTTTGGTAGGTATTGCAACATCTCCCCAGTTAGGTTCTTCTATAATTAACTTTTCAGGGAAATTCTGACATTAAGTAACTCCTTTGAACATTACTCATCAGGGGAAACCCTCTTTTCTGTCCAAAAACATGTATCAATTCTTTCATCTTTCCTAAATCAAAACAAAAATCCCTCCCCAATCTTTTCTAATCATCTTTGCATCCAGCTCCATCTCTATAGTTTCAAATATTTCAGCACATCACAATTTCTATTTTCTAAGCTCCCATGACAATATTTTTATTCAGTTAGCCATAAATGTCTGCAGTTTTTATCTAAGTGTTTTTAATAAGTTTTTTCCCCCATTTTAATTGTAGGGCAGTCTGTGTTTTGTACATGATATTTGATCTTCTAATTTCAAAAGGCTTACCACATAAGTCACATACTAAATGGTGTTGAGCATGAAAACACTCTCTTTAAAAGAAGTCAATGATTTTAATTCAACCAACTGTGATGGAAGCAACATATGTTTTTCCTCATGCTGTTTATAAGTAAAAGATATACATGTTCATTTACCATAAGAATGATTCAACAATATAACAAAACAGAGCATCCTAATTGCTATACCATATGTAAAATTTGCCATGGAAGTATAGGCTAGAGTAACTGGTATTTATAAACGAAAATAAAATTTGGTGCCAGAAAACCAGGTGCTTTTGGTCTAAAGCTACCTCTTTATGACATGGGACTTTTTCTTAATATCTGAAATTCTTTTTCCTTTTCCATTATATACAGATGATGATAATATCTGATATATCAGAAAATACATACATTTTTAATCAGTCTGATTAAAAATCAAGTAAAATAATATATGCAATATTATAAACATTATATATAAACTGAAAAGTGCTATACAAATGTGAGTTATTAGTGATTTTAACTGGTGTGCCAGAACACATTTCATGAAGATAAAGGATGTTGAGAAATAAATGTGAGGAAAGTGTCCAAAATGAAGGCAGCTCCTGGCTTCAAAATTATGTGATCTTGGTAAAACGCAAGGATGTAGACAGCTATAACTGCCCTTGAGAGATGGGGTGTGTGATGTGGAGGTGGGGCCTGAGAGGTGAAGAATATTTCACATCTCTTAGGTTAAGTCCCTGTTATACTTTTGTTCCCAATTATTCCAAAATTGTTTTTAATCCTTGACAAAATGTAGGTAGAATTGAGTGGAACTCTAACTTGATAATATATTCCAGATTGTGATTCAATGACACTTTCCTTGAGAATTATTGTGTTCATGGCAATTTTCTTTTTAATCTAATGAAAGTCATAAGGAGAAGGGAACAAACCTAAACTTACTGAGCATTAAATGCAGTAGGGAACAAGTGTTCGAGAAGTGTTAGAGACTGAACATTATTTAATACAAATTTCCAGTCCTCCTGTAATTCAATCTATTGAAGAAAACAAAGATGATTACAAATAATAATAGGATAATGCAAAAAAATTTTAAAGTCAATAAACAACAAAATACATAGGAAACATGAAGAGATTAGTTCTTACAGAGTGAAGATTGCCTCTGTCCAATCTTGTGCACTTGATGAGGATTTCACAAAGGATGGGGTATTGAAATTGAGCTCTGAGATAAAATAAGAATTCACTATGCAATGCAGGGTGGGCAAAATCATAATTCTCCTCCTGCTTGTCCTCCCCTTCTCTGTTTCTCATTGTGGATACTGTGTTTGCTGTTATGCTTATTTAATACTTATTGAGCCATTCCTGTATAACAGCCAGTGTATTGAATGTTTTACATGTATTTTCTTATTGAATCCTCACCATAATCCTATGACTGCTCATACTTTGCTATTAGGCAAGATGAAGTTAATAAAAATTAAATATCTTACAACTGGATAATTAGAAAGAATAAGATAAAACTTGGGAATGAACGGAATAGTAAACAATTGGACTCATTTGTGCCATGTGTCTCAGGGTTCCAAGGTTATTGCTGTTTATTCTCTGTTCTTTTGAAATTCTTCAAAATTCTTTTCTTTAAGAATATTTGGTAACCATTTGTTGGGCCATTTATTATTAAGAAAAATAGTATATTATTTGATAAAAGTCAACATTTTGAATGCAAAAATGATCTGCAGGAAATAATTTTATTTCCTCTGTTTCATTTCCTTTACAAGTGAATAGATGGAAAATTTAATATCCTGTTAACAGAATATAAGATTGATAAACAAATATAAATGTTATTTTTGCTGTTATAGTGAAGGACATACATTCTTAAAGTAAATGACAACATTTTGAATAATAGTTATTATGCTAACATAAACACAGAAAACAGTGAGCTATCATGAATTTTAGAGATGGTTTTGTATTTTTTAAGATCTGTTTCTACCCAAGGGTTGGGTCCAGGTCACTAATGCCATATGCTGGCTCTGCTGACTGTATAATGGAGGCAAAAAGTTCAACTTTAGGAAATAGTTTTATAATTAAACGTATCTGTGTCACAAACAGGTTCCCAGCAAATACCAACAGCTGAAAGTATATTTATTTCAACACCTATATATTGTGGAAAATTCCAGCACACTCACATAGTATGAGCAATCTCTTAAAATATGTGCATTTTTTTTAATCCACAGTGAAAAGTTTATGGAGAAAAATACACCAACATTTTTTTTTTTTTTTTTTTTTTGCAGAGTCAAGTGTAAGAGGATGCGACCTCATTAAGTTGATGTGTAAGTGATTTCAGCCATGAACTTCTTTATAATATCATTTGAAAAACACAAAAAATCGAAACAATATTTTACATGAAATTGGAAAACAGGCACAATCCAAAACCACAATCTGGAAAGAGGAGTTGCCCCAGTAATGGGAAAATTGTCCCTTGTTAAGAGAAGCAGCCCAGAAGCAGAGCCAAGTAAACAGTAGAGTTTCCCTGATGAACAGAGCAAATTTCTGCTAATCTGTAATGATCATATATCCATAGAGCAAAATGTTGCTTAACATGGGTTCAGAGATAATGATGAAAATCCAAGATTAATAATGAGATAGGTCATTTCCTTGATGACTCACTAACAACATCCTTTAACAAATAACAGACCAAGAAAAATAAAGCTCTTAAGCACAAGTAATAACCAGACAGAAGCAATAATGTGTTCTGTATTGACACTGAGGAAATAAAGAAGAAATAGAATCTGATAGAGAAGCAAAAGGCAAATAAAGAATACACACTAATCACATTAGAGTAATTGTGCAACAACAGTGGTTGAAAATTATGACCCTGTAGTTCCCAGGGAGTGTGGAGAAATATGGAAAATACGCACAAGTAGGTTCATTCGTGAGACAGAAGAAAAGTGAAGTAGAAGACATAAGAAAATGAGTAGAAGAGAAAAATGAAGGCATAATGGACATGAAAGTCACATTGGAGACAGAAGAAATGGAGAACAGATCATATGAACATCTAGTCAGAGCCCTAGGGAATAGTCTTGCAAAACAGAATGAAAAAATTGAAAATACAGTTTAAATTAAATGTTTATCAAATTATAGATTTGAAATATAGATGCCAGAAAGTAATATCACAGTACCATAACTGATGTCATTTAACAGAGAACAGAATGATTGAAACAGAAATAATAAATAATTATAAAATGGAAGAATTTCAAGATAAAATAGAGAAACTCCCTGAAATAAATGAATCACTGAATGCAGAAACAGAAAGTTTTCCCTATATTTCACACACAAAAAAATAGCATAGACTAATAAGTAGCATTTAGCATGTTTAGTATATTCTAGTTTTTATTTTATTTCTACTGCAATTTATTTGAATCATAAGTTGTTAGAACAATTTTAAAATTTAATCATGTGTTTATCTAATTTTCATTATTTTTAAAATTGTTTCTGTTATTTTCATTGGGTTAAGAAAATGGGATTTGTGTTATTTTTTAAATTATACAAATAATTTAAAGTGGGTGCAGAATTTCTTTAGCTTAATAGATGTTCAATTCATATAACTGTTCCATGAATGCTTTAATTAAATATATGAATTCTGTTATACTGGATTTGTTACTTCCATATAAATAGCTGTTTATTAATTTTTTTTCCCTCAAATATCCTGTAAACTTACTTATTCTTTTGTCTAGTAAGTCAGGAAGATTAAAATTACTTCTGTGATGGATTTTTTATTTAATTCTGTCCATATTTGTTTTCTATATTTTGAGACTATATTTTAAAATACATACATGTTTAGAATTCTACCTCTTCTCACTAATGTGAGCCAATTTCTTATGGTAAATCTCTCTATTTTTTTCTTTCTGTGTGTATGTTTATGTGTGTATGTGTGCATGTGTATTCTATTGGCTCTGTTTCTCTAGAGAACCCTGACTGATACACTTTCTCTTTTTGAGTTTTTATTTTGTGTTTTCTCTTTAATTCCTTGAAATTAAAGAGAAAATACAAATAAAAAAATAGATTTTTATTTTATTAGTGATATTTAAAATTTTTAATGTAGTACTTAATTTGAAATATAAAATTTTCCTGTATCTCTACCTTTCTTCAAAACATTATAAAGAATTTTAAACCATATTAAATTTGATCACCACCCACCAGCTCGCTTATGGTTACCTTCCAACATTTAAATTCTACCTCAGTGAGGTGTTTGGTACTTATATCTGTCATCATCATCATCATCATCATCATTTCTTTTTTCTTTTAATGTAACAATTTGCTGAAATTCAAACCTACATCTTTCTGCTACAAGAAAAGGAAATATTGGGCTTCCCTGGTGGCGCAGTGGTTGAGAATCTGCCTGCCAATGCAGGGGACACGGATTCGAGCCCTGGTCTGGGAAGATCCCACATGCCACGGAGCAACTGGGCCCGTGAGCCACAATTACTGAGCCTGCACGTCTGGAGCCTGTGCTCCGCAACAAGAGAGGCCACGATGGTGAGAGGCCCGCGCACCGCGATGAAGAGTGGTCCCCACTTACCGCAACTAGAGAAAGCCCTTGCACAGAAACGAAGACTCAACACAGTCATAAATAAATAAATAAATAAATAAAAGAACGTGAATTTCTTTAAAAAAAAAAAAAAAGAAAAGGAAATATTAACTGATATGCTCCATTTTCTTTCCAAGTACATAAAGGCAGGATGGAGAATACAAATTACTATAGAGAGAATCCCACTTTAAAGTGAGTTTTGTATCTGAAAGTCTTGCAGGTTCAAGAGAAAAAATAAAGTTGTGGATAACTGTAGAGGAAAGGATGTGTTTCAAGGAAAGGGATTCATGATGAAGACCCTGGGTGTAACAGGGGGATGGGCTGTGTACTTAAAAAATGGGACTAAAGCCAGTGGGATAATCTTTTTTTAGTAATTTATAGCATCAACCCAGAATAATTTCTTAATATCTAACTTGGTGTATGTCCCAAGTAAGTACTTTCATGCACTTTTCTATTTTCACTTTTGCTACATACATAAATTGTTCAAATTAATCCTTCTGTTTGGTCACAAGAGGAATCCTAATTCATGTTAATATGGAAAGTTGTCCCCAAGGAGAAGACATGGAAACGCATAAAGGTCATCAGCTTGAATAGTTCTGACAAACTAACATCGTTTTATATTTTTGCTATAAAACTCCTTAGCAGATTGTGAAGAGAAATGTGTAGAAAGATAAATTAATCAGAATATTCTCGATCAAAACCATGTAACTCAAAGATAGTAAATAATTTACTCTCCTTTGAGAAATAGTTGCCCTAAGATTTTGGTATTAATGGGCATGATATGTAATGAAATCTTTAGCTAGGAGTTGAGTAGTTGAAAAAGCACACAGAAAAGGAGCATTTTATGTGACTACACAAATATATGTAAAGCTTAGTTTTAAAAGTGTAAACAGCTATAAAGTAAATCACTCAGCTAACAATTTGAGGGTTTTCTCCATAACCTTTAATAGTTTAATTATTTCTATCTATCTATCTATCTATCTATCTATCTATCTATCTATCTATTTATTTATTTATTTATTTATGGCTGTGTTGGGCCTTTGTTTCTGTGCGAGGGCTTTCTCTAGTTGTGGCAAGCGGGGGCCGCTCTTCATCGCGGTGCGCGGGCCTCTCACTATCGCGGCCTCTCTTGTTGCGGAGCACAGGCTCCAGACGTGCAGGCTCAGTAGTTGTGGCTCACGGACCTAGCTGCTCTGCGGCATGTGGGATCTTCCCAGACCAGGGCTTGAACCCGTGTCCCCTGCATTAGCAGGCAGATTCTCAACCACTGTGCCACCAGGAAAACCCCTAATTATTTGTTTAAAAAACTCTACCACTTTTGAAAAAGTAAAAAGACACTTTCTAGGAAAAAAAAAAAGGGCAGTTTCTGTATCTATGACAAATTATGTAGTTTAGAAATATCTGCCTTAATTTTAAATTCTAAACTAAGTGTGAAAATGTTGTTTGAATTGGTATACCTCTACTCAGTATCTTGAATAAAAAAAAAATCCCTTCCAATTATTTTCATTTGTTTCTTATCTTTACAAATACTAGTAAAATAATAAATGAAAATAAACATTTATTAACCAATTACTTTGTGCAAGCCATAGTTCTAACATATTTAACTCTCACGATGATCCAGTTTGGATACACTCTACAGAGAAAAGAACTGAAGCATAGTTAATAAAAGTAATAAATTGATAAGCCATTAATAAAGTTTAAATGTACAATGGGAATAAGTTTGTTTCCAGAAGGTTGCTGTGAACATTGTTAGTTAATTGATTAAAATTTTCTTGATACACTGTAAAGTACTAGCCATACATAAGTGGCTCACTGTTAGTAGTAGTGATTGTAAAAGTATTAATAAAATTAGCTATATCAGTAGCTTCTCAACAATTAACACAGAAATATCTAATTTTGTACACTGACCTCTTGTACTGCATAACTTTAACCAAAGAATAACTTCAATTTTACTGTCCATAGTCAATTCTTTTCCTATTTTTAGTGTAGTTGTTACAGTCTTGACAAGGTCACAAGCTGACTTTGAAGTTCAGGTATGATATGTTTATGACAAGAAAATAGCTTTGCGATGTTCCTCAAGTTAGATGAATTAAGCCAAAGTACTCTTTGGGATACAAAATAAAAAGACCTCATCAATTGAACTGACCAGTTAAAGAGTTTATTATCCACAAATAGCTACTGTTTGTAAAGAATCCTATAACCTACCTGACCTTGCCCATTAATGACATTCAGACTTCTACTCACTTGAAAAGGAAAGCACCAAGTCTCCAGGGAATAAATGCTCTTTAAGTGCAGCCATTGTGCTCATACTTCTCAATCACAGAACTCCCAGGTGTATGTACATTCTATTTTAATAAGGTCTCATCCAGGGTGCCACTTTACTGTACATGGCCTGCTAGTTAATCAAAGAAAGGAGAAACATGGTTCTGTTCACAAGAACCACTGCAATCACAATCAGATACTATCAGAGAGGATGCCTTGAGATAGGCAGGTGGGCTAGTAATCAATTTAAAGTGGTATATAAAGGTCAGATATATCACATTTTCAAAATCTGCCATTTCCTAAGAAATTCTCAGTAGTTCTTGGAAAGAAATTTATTTTTTAGCTTGCATTACTAATTCGTGAGTCTCCTTAACCTAAGGTGAAAGGGACAATACAGATTTGTCAGGTCTGATCATTAATAAGGATATGTAACATAGCTAATATATGACCAGTAGTAATGAGGGTGATTTGTTTTAGAGAAAGTAGATTTCTTTTTTATACCACTGTGTATCATTAGACAAGATGATTCTATTTGTTACTCAATATGATCTACCTGTTACTATTTAACCCTTAACTTGATCACAGCTGATCAAGTTTTACAAATATTATACTGTGAATGATATTAACACATCGTATTTCTGATGTGACAGTGAAATTTTGAATGTGTCTAAATCAGCACATTTAAGTAAGTGAATTTATAAAGTACAGCTGACCCTTGAACAACGTGGGGTGTTAAGGGTGCCAACCCTCCACACAGTCAAAAATCCACTTAAAACTTGTAGCCAGCAGTTCATATAGGCAGTTCCTCCATATCTGCAATACCGCATCTGCAGATTCAACCAACTTCAGATTAGGTAGTACTGTAGTCTTTGCTATTGAAAAAAATCCACATATAAGTGGACCTGCACAGTTCAAACCCATGTTATTCAAGGGTCAACTGTCATTTCTAAGCCAAGAACTAATATCCTTCTTCAGACTGGAAACAATCAATTCTTTCATGTTGGTTTGATATCTTTTCAAGATTCATTGTGTCAATTTGGGTCTTCCATGAAGCAGATACCAAGGCAGATTTAGAGGTACAGGAGATTTGTTAGAGGTAACAACTATGAAAGATAGAGGAGGAAGCAGGAGTGGGCAGAGAAAGACCTCAGAAAACAATGCGGACCTGACAACCGTGAAAGAAATCAGGGTGGAAGGAAGACCAGTTAAGACACTCCTCACAGTGCTGTGCAGCTCAGAAAAAGCTTCAGGCATCCTTGTGGGGAGTTCTAGCATAAACACTGTCTAGAGAGAAGTCTCACTTTGGTTAAGAATGGCCAGAATCTACCAACCCTCCATGCACACTTGTGGCAGGCAGAATAAAGACCCCCAAGTATCCCCACATTCTAATTCCCTAAAACTGTGAACATTTCATGTTACACTAAAAAAAAAATAAAAAACACACTATCAAGGTTTCAGATGGAATTAAGCTCTTTTCTAATCAGCTAACTAGCTAACTTTAAGGTAGGGAGAATAGCCTGAATTATCCAGGTGTTCACAATGTAATCACCATGGCCCTTAAAAAGTGGAGGCTCTGGAAAAAATATTAAAACGAAGGTGAAGATAAGCCTTAACTCTTGTTTTCAAATACTGTCCACAGATTAGAACACGGAAATCCTGTAAGCTCTTGTTCAGAATTAACTATGGAAATTTTAAACATCAGGTTTATATACATTGTCTTGTTTCTAATTTCTCCTCATTTTACTTTTGTCTTTCTATAAAACTTTTCATAAACACAAGTGAAATAATACCTCTACACTATTCTCTTTACACTGGAAATTTCCTCCTTAATTCAGATTAATGCCTCCAAATGTGGTATAATAAAGATTCTGACTCCATTTTTGATGTTTCAAGCCCCATCCTTCCCCATTTTCCTCTTGTCCCACATAAAGGGAAGCCAAGAAGAAAGCCTGAACACTCCCTCTTTGGCACCAGCCTAAAATTCAAACCATGTGAACCTCCACCAGGTAGGCAAGGGGAACTCTTACAGAGCCCCACTCCTAATAACGATAAACACCAAGCTATCGGTCACTCCTGTCACTTAGGACATTTAGGATCAATGTGAGTGGCTGTATTGTTCTCCTAAGAAATTCCATCATGTGAGGAATAAACCTTTTCATATCCTATGGATGTGTGTGGCATCATTATTCTCATCATCTAAACCCATTTTGGGTGGGGATTTGAGCCTCTCATCTGCAGGGTGGTCACACAATATGTGAATACACTGACATCAATACCTAAATGTTCAAACACTTAAGTCAGTCTCCACCATCAACCAAACATTCTCTGATTACCCTGAGACCACCTGAAATACAGAAAAAAAAAATACTGTTAATTTTATCAACATTTATTTGGAGGGTTGATTATAAAACTGGAAATGCCACTACTTTTTCTGTGATAGTGAATTCCTAAGTTACAGATATTTGACCAATATTATAATAGCTACAAATGGGAAACTGCTTAGGTTTATTGCATCTCATATACAAGCAGGAAGGAAAAGTTCATCCTTTAATCAAATATTCCCTTCAGTGAATTCATCCATTTATTTAAAATAACTTTGAATAAGATATGGAATAACAAAAGCACTGTGAAGGATGCAGAAATGAATAGGTGGTTCTCTGCTTTCCAGGAGGTCACTATCCAGAGGAAGAAATCACTACAGGTGGTACTGTTCCCAGACTAGGCTAGTGGCTCATTTGTTAAGAACTCAGAGAGACCCAGATTTGAATTCAATTCCATTGCATACCAGCAGAGGAGATTGGGGTAATTTACTTAATCTCTCTGTGCTTCAGTTTTCTTATGACAAAATAAGGGTCGTAATTTTGTCTATCCTACAGGGCTGCACTGCTGCTGTGCTGGAACTCACTTGTATGCATTCATGAGAACAGTTTATTATATATTCAGGAAATTTGCAAGCTGGTCATTAAACCACTGGTAGCCTGAAATTGGCCATGGTGGGAACACTTTCACCATGGAAAATGATAAGCACTACAAACCATGGGAGGAGTGGTTTGCCAGCACACCACTGGTTGTAGTGATGGTTATGTGCCTGGCAAAGCATTTGGACGTGTCAGGCACACAGTAAGAGCTCGATACCTATGATGCTCAACACATATGCTTGGTTACTTTTCAAAAAGAAACTGATTAATAATGAAAGCATATAACGTTAGTATAAGATATGAACAGGATATCTAGGCAGGGCAGAAATATCAGCACCTTTGAGTAGTGAAAAGGGGAGAGTTAGGCATTGTATAGTAGACATGATATGAACCTTCAGTGAGACAAATAGGTCAGACTGTGGTTTGGGAAGCCCTTGGAGGGCACATTGTGTCTGTTTTGGTAAGTTGTACTTCTTAAGGGTTTGTGTTTCTGTTTAGTTTGGGTTGTCAAGTATATAGGCTTTAAGCTGTAAATATTATTCCCTTTTGATTATTTTATTTTCTATACTATCTGTAGTGATAACACTTCTTGACTTTGGTAATTTGTGTTCCTTTTCATGTTTTATTTTTCTTTTTGAATCTAAAAAGACATTTATCAATATTGTTGATTGTGCTTCACTGTGCTGATTCAAGGGCACAGTGAAGCACAAGGATGAGGGAGAACCTCTTCATAATCCTGGAAGCAATGTATTTATCTTTGTCATTATCTTTATTTGACCTGATTTGCACTCTTTAACTTCTCTAAGACATAAGTTTCTCAATTGTCATTTGGAACTGATTACTATTGTTATCTCATAGAGTTGTGAAAGATTATGCGAATGAACATAGGGATCAGTGCATAGTAAATTCTTCATAAATGTTACTTGCTAAACCCAAAGTCCTATATCATTACCTTACTTTTTTAGGGACAAAACCTTTTCTGAATGGAAAAAGAACCCATCATGAGCTGATTAAATCCTCTGTAGTAACAGGGCTTCAACTCCCTGTTCTACAACAAGTTTTCAACTTCCTAAACCCAGACACCTCCAGTGGGAAAATCTAAAGAAATAGACCAAGAGTCCTTGCTTACTGAGTAGCCAGTATCCACTTATTTCACTTCCATTTACGATGAGAGACTGTATAGTCTGTAGATATGATTGTCAGACATCCCTGATAGTCTAGATATTCTCAAATCAAGGAGCTTACTTTTTTTTTCTAGGTTGGAAATGTAATAATTCTATAAACAAAATGTATATCTTTCCAAGTTTATTTACCCAAATATACTCATAAAAATTTGTTTAACAATTTTCCCAAAATAAGTTACTGGTGTGATGCACTGGTACAACCATCACAGAGAATAATCTGGCTTTATGGAGCAAGATGAAGATACACATATCCATCACTATTCTGGTAAAAATGCCAGACTTCTTTTTAAGGAACACTTTGCCACTTACAGTGGTCTAAACTTGGTCTAACAGAATCAGAGTTGTTTGTTCAGGTATGGGCATGTGATTTAATTTGGGCCAACTAGAATTAGGTCTAATAGTTCTGTTCAAAATATTGAGATGGAAAAGTTCTCATTTAACTGAGTAAAAAGATGATAGGATGAAAATCTAGAACTAATAAGGACAAACATGGCTATTCTGTGGATACTTCTTTCTTGAGAATAAAACAAACAAAAGAGAACAGACTCAAGAGAAAGAGGTTATATTCTGATTATGTAATTTGAGTCCTTTAAACCAGCTATTCTTGCAAACAAATTAGCTCATGACATCATAGTTACACAGACAGATAACATTCTTATATCCTTAAATCAATTTAAATTTGGATTCTGTCATTTGCAACCAAGAGTTCTGATCAATACAAAGGCCCAATAAACCCAATGTACTGTTGCATTTAAACTCATCTGTTAAGTTAGCTAGCCTAGATTTATAATCCTCTTAAATAGTTACTCATCAATTACCTATTAAACCTTCACTATGTCAGACATTCTAATAGGTGTTAGTGATAAAAAGGTGAATAAAACATTTTTAGAACGATGGAAGGTCATTGAGCATGACCTGAATTACATTTCAAGGGTCTCTCACACTGCACTTAGAAGAACAGACTATATGAAGTTTGGATGGGAGAAGGACTGGCTTCATGGGGGTGGGACACCTGCTATTGAACAAAGCTTTGCTCTCAAAAGGGCCCACACTTAGTTTAGTGCTCTGCTTTTGTTGTCTTGAAATTCTTGATAATTTCACTTTTGACTTTGTTTTGTAATTGAAGTCTGATGAGACAATGTACCAGGCATATGAGCAGAGGATACTCATATGCACAATATGCATGTCTGTTGTTCTTTGACACCCTATTCACATGTAGCATTTGTGAGGCCCCATGAGTGGAAAGAGAAACCACAGGAAAAAGGAAAAAAGCTTTATATTTTAGTCCATTTCTTTGAAAACATTTGTTTTAAATAAAGGGCCTTATATTTTCCTTTTGCACTAGGATTTGCAAATGGTGTAGCTCTACCTGGACAGAAACAGGGTATCTAATTAGAAGACTAAAATCACTATAACATGATGGCGTTATTAATCTTACATTCATCCTGAGAAGCAAAATCAACAAATGAAAATGTTTTCAAGGGAGAACAACCTCAGGAAGGCTAGTGCAGCTGGAGTTTAGAAATCTATTGAGAGAGACATATGGATTCAAGAGACAGGCAGTGTCAGGTTATAAATATTCTTGTAAGCAGAGTGTGCATTTGAAAATTTCCCTAATTGTAACGAGCTATGGAAAAGTTTTAAACAGTGAGGTGGGGGCAACAGAATTAGATACAAATTCTTCAAATGATGATTTTCTGAGTTAGTTCATGGAGAAGATACTGGAGAAGGAAGAAAAGTGGAAATAGTTCAACCAGATGGTCAGACCATGCTAAATCCCTCTGCTGAAAATTCTGCAGTGTCTTTATTAATATATCACTAATATAATTATAGTTAATAATATTATTCTATATTAATAATAATCACTAATAATTTCAATTGCTTTTGTGTACTTATTATTGATATTAATTGATTTATATCAATTTATTATATTTTATGTCCTCAGCACTCTGCTATGCCTTTTACATGGACATGTATCTTGCTTCACATCTTTTTAGCCAACTGAAATTATCTTATTTATGATAGGTTTTAAAAATTTTTTAATGGATGAGCATGATTCTCAGTAAATATATTTTCAATGAATAAATAAATCTCAGGACCGTTATGACGTATTCAAGTAAACTGCGATATACTGAAGGTGGTAAAATATACGACAAATGAAAGATCTGAAATGAGTTACAGATTTAGCTAAACAACCAGGAAAAGATGTTGAATGGGGTGTGAGAAATATGAGGCTGGACCTGGATAAAGGTCTAGATGTGGATTTCTGTGTCATCTGCAGAGAAGTAATAATGAAGTAGTCAAGATGGAGAGAACTGATTTCTGCTAGAAACTGAGAAAAGTCAAGAAATGCCGAAAAGAGAGAACTTAGGTTAAATTTTAAAAAGCTCATTTAAGACTATATATTCAGGTGCAGTGTTTATGTAGTAAAGTTCATAAAATATTTTCTATAAGTCTGTTCTGAATGTTAACAATATATTTACGAGTCATTTGCATACCAGATATAAAAGAAAATGATGACCCAGGACTGCAAGGTATATATCCATACCTCTTATTTATAGAAGAGAAAATGGGAGGTTCAGAGTGTTAAGTAATTTGCCCAAGGTTATAAGAGACAGAAGCAGAACTTCAATACACATTGGATTCCATAAAAGCCAAATGGCTTTTTACTATAATCATTTTCTATAATGTGATCACGTCTACAAGACGTATCCCGTAAATACAGAACACACTGCATATTATAGTTGTCATGCATGTATCAGAGATCATGATATTTATCAGAGTAAATAAAACTGTTTAATCTTGCCTTATGCAGTCTCCCCAGATTTGCCTGGGCATGGACATTATTTCTTTCTGCAGAGCATCTGTTGTACTTGCATCAGTAACAGTATATAGCTCCACTGTCATCTTTAGGGAAAGGAATTTTCTGTTCCGGCACAGATATTTCACAAAAAAGTCATTGTGGTCAGCCTTCTTGAGCAATAAGCATTTAGTTATATAGAGGAGAAAAATGAGGTCTCAAATAATGCTGAGTTATTCTTATTTGAGAACTGACTTTTCTGAATAGGCCAAAACATGTTTAGCTATGTCATACATTCTGGCTGGCATAAAATAAAATAGTTTGAAGAACATGCCTCACCATTCCCTACATCCTGCAAAATAACCTTTCTACTTATTAGAGAAGTTAATTTGGTAATTGTGGCAGTCTTCACAGCCTCAGTGAGTTTCTTTCAGATATGAATACCTGTCTTTGATATCAGGACACAGTTTTTCCTATATGTTCTCTTTCCAAGGTTTTTAAAATACCACAATAGTGCCTATATTTTCCTTAAACATTTTATATATTATATTATGTGTGTATATATATATATATATTTTTTTTTTTTCATCCGGTTCCAATATTGGCCCAGAGCTCTTTGAATGCATAGGAACCAGAGCCCTGAAAATTTCTTTGGTTAAGAGAGAATCTTCTCGTTTTTCCAAGAGAGGATTCCAGCCCACTCTTCTCTTTTTTGCAGATGAAAAACCTCAGAGGCAGAGAACTGAAGGGCTTGTCTGGAGTTACAGAAATGTAACTCCACCTTCCTCTGGGTCTGTGTATTGATAATAAAAACCCAGATATGTTTCTAAATAAAACCTTATTTAATTTACTTAATCCTCAACAAAACACCAAGAAGTGGGTACTATTGTTAACCCCATTTTATAGATGGGGAAACAGAGGAATATTAAGTTCCCTAAAATTATGTAGCTACTAACTAGGTGTTCCTGTATTAAAATTCAGAGAATCTGGCTACAGAATCCATGCTTTTAACCACTATGTTTTACTACTGTGATTTTACTCATCACCTTTGTTTTCTTTGCCTCTAAGTAGTCTGAACATATAAACAGAATAAAAGCATTTTAAACAGAAGTACTGTGGTAGTTTCTCATGCTGACACATGAGATTTGATAGTCTCAAAAGTATCACTAAAGGCTCTCCCCAGCCGTTAAATAAACATGATACTTATCACATTGATTTACTTTGTGAACATTACTGAGTCAGAAACAGGGGCACAGATGTTTCCAAAAGATTTGTAACTGTAGAAAAAAGACATTTTTGGTCAAAGATGCTCTTAATCAGAAATTTTATTTAACTAAATTTCTCTTCCTTCTCTGCTGACCATCCTCTCAGTCCTAGCAACACCAAATGGAGAATGCCTGTAGGATTAATAACTTTGAGTCAATCAAAACTGGATTTGCATCCCAATTTCTCACTCTGTAGCTATGGGCAATTTATTCATTTTCCCTGAGTCTCAATCTTGCCACTGAAGAAATTCAATTTTTTGTACTAACTTTACCAGATATTTTGAAGATTAAATGGAATGGCCTATGTAAAGTTTCTACCTGCCATAAAATCTGTACATAGGACTAAATTAGGGTAAACTTCAATATATGCTAGTTCCTTCCTCACATCATTTTGGATGATTCAGATTTGACCACAGTTTGAGACAAACATCCATGTTTTTATGTTATCAATGATATTTATATATATATTGCGTTGGCCAGAAAGTTCATTTGTGTTTTCCATATCTTACAGAAAAACCCAAACAAATTTTTGGCCTACCCTACTTTCATAAATTAGGTCACAGTTATATCTTTTCCATTTGCTGTATTAATAGGATATTATAAAAAATATTTTATTTTATCAAAATTTCTATGTATAAATAAGGCTGGCCACAATCATAATAAATAAACCTTAACCAAATTCTTATTTTAGAAGGAGTTTTATAAAATATGTCCTCAATTATGAATATTTTTTCCTTTCAAAAGAGCATGAGTCATATCTACATATATGATAAATGGTAATGTTTGTTTCTGGAGGTAACACTTATTCTGGGGGTAAAGCATAGTATAAAATTCTTTAAGATACATTTGTTATCTTTGTAAATGGAAAAATTAAGAAAGGGAAAAATAACATGCCAAAGGCCTGAGTTGAAGTTTAGATTTTAATCTCCATTTCTACACTGCACTAAACAGTTAATGCTTTAGCACATTAACTGTAGATGATTTATCTTTACTCACAAAATCTGCTAAGTTTAAATGAAAGTGTGAATTTTGGATATTACCAGAGGTAGTTTTAATGCTAAAATAAATAAAATGTATCTTGTGTATTGTTATGGGAGGACAAGAACTGTCTTGTTTTATATGGACAGTTACATAGATTGGGCATAAACCTTATAAAGTAACATTGTCAAGTTTAAACATATTATACTATAGGCTTGCTTCTTCCTCCATAGGACCTGCCTTTCATAGAGTTATGTGTTCAGTGTCTCGGTATGTATTTGCACATTCACAAAGCAAATAGATTCAACTCAATTAAACTTGTTTTTTTTGAAGTCTAAATTCCCAGAGGATTTTAAAAATCTCAAAGAAGAAATTGGTACCAGAATATAAAACTCACTCATTTTGCCTGGACACATTTTAGAGATTCATAAAGAGAAAAATAATAATATTTTAATGTAAAACTAAAAAGTATTTAACAAAATATTTACTTAGAGTATTAGATATGTTTATATTTGGATGTATGTATTATATATATTTAGTTTGTTCACAGGTAGATGTTAAGCTAAATGGTTGTGACATACAATCATAGATTGTTAAGGCTTAAGAGAGCTTAAGAGGTGACCTGGTTCAAAAATAGGAATCTCTCTAAAATATTCACCCCTTCCATTGTCCTGCTATATATATGTATATACATCTATGTATATGTTATATACATTGTATATATAATTTTGAATTTGTAGCCAGTCTCTAAACACCATTTTAATTCAGTTATTCATTAATCTGTTAACTTATTCAATACCTATAAAGCACCTGTCATGTATCAAGCATTTTTCTGGACCCTACATTAATGAACAAAACAAGATAATAATTTCTGTGCTTGTGGAGCTCATACTCTGTAGAGCGTGGAACTCCATAAACAATAATGGTCAAATATGCAAATTATATTGAATGTTAGAAAGTGATAAATGTTATAAGAAAAATAATAAGTAGAACAGACAGTGGAAGATTAAAAGTGCAGATGTCGGTTTATTTAATGTAAAATTATTTATATATTCATAAATGCATATAGAGACTGTGTAACTATATATATAAGGACACATTGCTCTATAAGTGGGAAAAAAATTTTAAACATTTTTATACAAGAAAGATCACTCTCTATTGATTACTTAGAAATCACCTTAATTGGCTTTCAAGGAGAGTTTGACCTCTACTGTCTTAGAGCTCCAAATTTAATTAATATAGAACCACAAGCTGGTGACCTCTCATTATGCTTGTTAGGAGATGTGTCATGGCATTAGAGAAACAAGCAGAAATAACCTGTGTCTTCAATCATAAGTCTCCTGAAATTGATTCTCTGCATTGGGTGCAATGCAGAGTTCTCTAATATTTGTTGCAAACACCAGGCAAGTTACCTCTTTATTTGCTTTGCTCACTGCCTGGAGCACTCTTCCCCTAGATGTCTCTCATAACCAAAGTTATATAACTAAATTTTCACCCCAAATATCACCTTCTCAAAGAGAACTTTCAACCACTCTATTTAAAGCAATCTCATTGGCACTTTGGGTTTTATTATCTCTTTAGCTTCCATTTTTAGCATTGAAGCTAATTTTTTTTTTTTGCTTTGTTTCCTTTTTACTGCTCCTTTCCCTCCTTGAGTCCAAATTCAGCTCCCTGAAACCCCATCTACTGTCTGCCTTATTCACAGCTATAACGCCAGGTATAGCATGGGGCTTGGCACAAAGTAAATGCTCAATAAATATTTGTTGACCAATTGTTGAACTCCTCTAATTGTTCATGGTTAAAATTTCAGGATGGACTTATTTTTCCTTTTAAGTTAGCTTTTATACATTAGTTGAATTATCATTAAATGAAATTAAATAAATTAACTCTTAGTACAAGTAAAATATGATGTAGTTTAGTGGTTATGTAAATGGATTCATAAGTCCAAGTTCTGGCTTTGTCACTCATTAAACATACGTGTTTGAGGAACTTACATAAATTCTCCCACCATTACTTTATTTGTAAAATGGGGATGATTTTAACACTCACCTTCAATTTTACAGAATGACTGTAATTCTCATCTTTGTGATTGCACCTGTGAATATTATAAAAGGACACAAGACAAATACAATGTAATTGCTTAAATCTTCAAACAAATCACCCTTGTCTTCTATTGTAGAACTGTTTTCAGAGACTCATTAAAGTTGGTACTTACAGGAAAAAAAAAAAAAGAAAGATTGCATACAGTTAGGTAATATCAAAGCTGCAGAGTATATGGCTACAGATACATGTATTCACTGGAAATTATCTAGAGTTCTGCAATGCACTTTGATCTAATGTTCCTCAGTTCTGCATTGTGTCCCTAGAGACATCATATGTCCAAATCAAGGTTTACTACAATACGCACTTTCAACGTACTTTCTCTTATTTAATCCAACTTTAAGAAAAATGTTTTTGCTGCCTGGTTAAATACTGTGAGTTAAATTTTATCTATACATGTTATGTGATACCAACTTAATAATTCCCTTGGCCCAGTCATTCAGCAGAATTTACATTAAACTAGTGACAGTTTGTGTAAAAAATATTCCCATTATACCTGAATATGCATTCTCATTGTACTTGTGCAGAATTCCTTGGGACTCACATGTGTCCATTAAATCTTCTTATAAAAGCAGAAAGCAGACTCAAGCTATTATGAAAATGTGACTCAGAAGGAAATGCATCAGGTAAATTGGGTATGTTCTTCTAGATTTGAGAAATTTCAATTACCCTTGAGTAAAATGGCCTTGCGAGTTGATGTGTTTTTCAAATGTAACATTATATGAATAGAGAATTATTTACATAGGAGATCCTGTGTTAAAATATCTATCCTGTGTTGTAGATTGAATTGTGTCTCCCCAAAATTCATATGTGACGTCTTAACCTCCAAAATGTAACTTTATTTGGCAATTGCATTATTCCAGATATGATTAGTTAAAATGAGGCCATTAGAGTGGGCCTTAATCCAATATGACTGGTGCCCTTATGAAAAGGGGAAATTTGGACACAGACACATATATGCTACAGGGAGAACGCCATGTGAAGATAAAGGCAGATTCAGGTTTTGCTTCTATAAGCCAAGGAATACCAAAGGTTGCCAACAACCATATGGGATATGCAAACTCTTGTAGTCTTAGACAGAAAAGCAGTCTATGTGGTGTTGGTCCTAGAAAGACTCCCTCACAAAACACTATGTCCTTATCATGCCTGATTCCTCACACCACTAATTAATTCTGGGCTATAAAGCATTGCCCTAGAATTTTTACTTTTATGTTTCCATCAAATCTAGTTGACATTTACTAACAACTACATCAAATCTAGTCGACATTTACTAACAATTATTTTTAAATGCATTCTCCGTTTATACTCAAGCACATTTCCTTTCTTTAAAAAGTTGCTGTTTAGTTAGCAAAACAGATGTAGACCATTGACTTTAGTTCTAGGTAATAAATGCCATATAGTAGCAGTTAATGGCTAGTATTTGCAGAACACTTACTACATGCCAGACACTGTTCTAACACTTTATATACATTATTTCAATTAATTCTCCCAAGACTTGTATGACATCGGTACTGTTAAAAAGTCTCATTTTACAAATGAGAAATTTCATACCCATTTGCTTAAGTAATATGCTAAAATCAAGGGTTAGTACTGTTAGGGCCATGGGCAGGCCACCCCAAAATATGACTCAATGGCATATTAATTATTTTGAATTAAAGTTACTTAAGAAACAGCCAGTGCAATAGGGACCCTCATCTCTCTCTTCCTGAAAGCTAAATAAATCTCCTGTGTGAAATGTGCCCTCCCTGTACTGGGAAGTAGGACACTCTTATCACCAGACAGGGAATTCAGGGCCCAGGAGCCTGTATAAACAAACCTTGTTACTTCTTTACTAATTTACTACACAAGCCCAAACTTTGCTAAAATTCCATTCTAATTAAGCACCTTAAAGCCTAAGCTTCTTTGTCTTGCCAATACCTCACAAATTTATTATTTCTTTGTCTAAAAAGTTCAAAAGCTGCTTGCTTTGACCACTTCTTAGGTCCCATTTCTACAAGAATTCCGTATGCACAAATTAACATTTATTTTTTTTTTGCCTATTAATCTGTCTTCTGTCAATATTATTATTAGTCCAGGCGCAAGAACTCAAGAGAGGTAGAGGGGGAAATTTCCCCCTCCTCGACAGTATAATTATATAATAGAAATGCATAAGATTGTATTATATATTTAAAAGAAATGCAAAGTAGAAAGGTTTCAAGGAAAAGAGCAACAAAAGGTATGCATGTGGCATTTGAACTGGATCTTAAGATGCATGGGGGTTTCCAGGCAGATAATTAGAGGAAGAGTTCAGTCAAAGAGAAGAGATTGAACAAAAGCATAGACAGAGGTATCAGAGTTGTGCTTGCCTTTGAGGACAGAGCGGTACAACAGTACCTGGTGACCTCTGGGTGCACCACTTTTCCCCAGAGTATTGTGGGGAGTGACTAGATTCAAAACTCTTAAACCCACAACCCACCCCATGCTCTGTGAATAAAGTAACAATTAGTTATGCTAGCATTTCAGACCCCCAATCTAAATGTCTAATCCTATTTTATGCCACTCTGACCCTTTATATCCTGAATTATTTGCTGTTCCTCTCACCAGCCCTGTGCCATCCCGCCTCTGTCACATCACTTACACCATCCCTCAGCATACCTAGTTGTCATGCAGCAATCTTCATTTCTAAAATGCACCCAGGTGATTCTAGTGCAGATGGAGCACTGATCATACTTTGAAGAACAAATTATGAGCCAGTATCTGGTTTATATTAACAAATGAAACTCTCAACTGGAAAAGTGGCATATTTATCTAGTCAAATACTGCTGTCCTGCACAAATTTTTTTTTTTTAATTTTAAAAAGTGTTTTGGTAATCTCTCATCTAACTTCAGAAAAAAAAGCCATTTTGATTTTTCTTAAAATTTCTGCCTAGTTTATATGTATCTTGCCAGTGTAAATTTACTCATGCTTATTTGTTATATCTGCAAAGAATTATAAGAATGTTACAAAAAGAGCATGGTAATAAATCTACACGGTAATTGTGAAAGAAAAGTTTAAGTTATTGCCTCAAATAAATGTTAACTCTAATTTTTAAAGACGAAAATTGTCTTTGTCCTAAAATGCAATTTAAAGTGACTCCTTGAGATGTCTAATTTTTAAAAAACATAGTGTGCTTTGTTTGATAGAAAGCTACCAGGAATGTCCATGGGTATACAATATTGTCAACTAACATTGATTCCCAAATCAGAACACTTCAGAGATTAGGGGTTTTTTTTGGTTTTTTGTTTGTTTGCTTGCTTGTTTTGCTTCCTTAAAATTTTGAAAACACTAATCTCGGATCTTATCTTAAAGAGTCTGAGTGAGTAGTCTTAGCTAAGTAATCCATAATTTTAAAAACCTCTTCAGATGAGTCTATTATCAACCAAATTTGGGAAACAACAACCATTGAAAATGTGTTTCTTAAATTAATAGCCTCAAAGTATAACTGAGGATCCCATATACTAAAGTGCATAAAAAAACACAGATTCCTAAGCTCTTTCTGACACTACTCCATCAGAACATCAGGATATGGAAGCCCAGGAATATAGATTTAAATATTTTTTTCTGGTGATTCTAATGCATGCTAACTTTGAGAATTATAGCACTGCTTATAAAAGAAATTGTGGTATTTAACAATTAATTCAATGTTTTTGTTTTTGTGGATTTCTTTGTGTGTTTTTATGGAGAAGCTTAAATTATCTCGGTGATCAGAGGATATGATGCTCTCCAGTAAAAAGAGACAACTAAAAAAAGTGCAATGAAGTATCAGAGGCAGATCACTGAATTAAAGGGCAGAAGAATGATATCCCATTTTTAGTTCCGATACTAACTACTTTATCGGTTTTGCTTCTTGCCATTCAACCTATCTTCAATAACCCTGTTTCTTAATTGGTTAGTTGAAGTTAGATAAAGTTATTATGTGAATAGTTTTCCAGGCGTGTATTTTTCCTGCAGCAGTACCTGTTTTTCAAAAAGAATCTATTCAAGTAGAACAGATAAAAGAGAAGTTTCTCTCATTGAAATGGGGCCAGAATTCCCTAGGCTAAGCTTGGAGTCCTTTAATACATGTTTAGGGGTCCAAGGAAAACAATTTGAAGAGCAATGAACAAGATGATCCTAAAATTTTTTCCAAGTCTTATATTGTGTATTTGTATAATTCTAAAGAGAGAATGGAACTGATTTTGTCTTCTCTTTGTAGGTCAGAATTAATAATCCCCTGGAAACACAGACTAAATGTCTGAATTGAATTTCCCTTGAATAAGAAAACTGTGTCCTGGATGGACATTCTCTAATGTTTAAACTAAAAGACAGCAATAAACATCTTATTTTAAATAACTGAGTAAGTGCCATGCAAAGAAAATTCCTAAAATACTCTTTTAAGTGTTACATTGTGTAGCTTTTCTTCTGCATAGGAAATACCACATCCTTGAATATTTTTGACATATCTATTTAAAGATTCTAAATGAGGAGTCTTGTTATCTTGTGCAGTGTATCAAGTGTTTCTGTTTTCATAAAACCAGATTCATCCTTGTTTTGTGCCAGTCTCAGTCTATTGTTGGCTTAAAAGAAACAGACTGCCAGATACTTCTCCAGCAAAGATGGGTATATCTGGGATCAGCAGAGAAGTGCAAATTCATGGTCTCCAACAATGGGGAGCCATGTTCAAGGGTCTGCACAGCAAGGGAAGGAGAACACATTTATAGAGGGGAAAATGCAGTTGGGAGGCCGTGTGCTTGCCGGGAAAGAAGAGTAGTCTTTCCTCTTCCTCTTGGGCTCTGCTGTTGTCGCAGGGTATGAGATCTCCCCCTTCTGGTCTCCCAACTGTACTGATGTTTCTGTTTATTAACTCTTTATGCTATCAATAACCAATGTTGTGGTTGGACCAGCCCTTGTAGTTCTTATTATGATTGCAAGACACCCTCTAGCAATAACCATCAGGACACTTTGAAAAAAATGAAGGTTTATTTTTTACAAAACCTAGATATTACACGGCACACTTGAGACCACACAGTAAGATCATAGAGAAAGAGAGGCTGAGAGAGACAGACAGACAAAGACAAAGAGAGAGAGAGAAAACCTGGGGTTCTGCTTTTACTGGGGTCAAGGGTGGGTAGGGTTTCACTCTTTCTTGGTGAATTAAAAACGTAAGAGTGGTATTTATAGCATGGGATGAGAAAAGAAAATGAGTGGCCTAAATGGTCAGTTATCAAAATCAACCAAGATCTCTAAAACAAAGGAACCTCAGTGTGGGGAGGAAGCCTGGCTAAGTATCTAGTCTTGTGACTGGTAGGGTGTTTATTCCAGATAGCCCTCTAAAAGTGAATGTTTCTTTGAAATGGATGCCTCAGCAATCAAAGTTTAAGTCAAACATTTGTATCACAAAAAAGAGAAAAAAGAGAGAGAGAGAGAAAAAAAAAAACTGTCAGGGCTTACCCTACAGTCCTAAACCCTTTAACAAAGAGGGCACTGATGTCTCTTTTATTAACCCAGATAACAAACACTCTAGAGTTAACCCTTGAACAGCACAGGTTTGAACTTTGAGGGTCCACTTATATATGCAGCATCTTTTCAATAAATATGTGCTACAGTACTATATGATCTGCAGTTGGTTGAATCCACAGATGTGGAACCATGAATGTGGAGTGCTGACAATTAAGTTATGCATGGATTTTTGACTGCACAGTCCCCGTGTTGTTCAGGAGTCAATTGTACTTGCCTTTGAGAGTCTGACTCAAACTGATGCTGGAAGATAAAATGTTCACAGCATTGTAAAAAGAGTTATTCTGGGAGAACATCATGTTAACCAAATATATGGGTTACTGGATGCCTTGAAATATATCTTTTATTCTAATGTTTTTACCACTCTGTTTACCCCCCAACATTTATTATAAAAACTTTCAAACTTTTGGAAAATTTGAAAGAACTAACACCACATACAATCTACAATATATATTTTGCTACTGTGAAATAAAATTCATATTTTATGGCAAGACCAGAAAAAATTTAAACATAAAAGTTTTTCTCTGCCCTTTGGCCTCCTCTCTTTCCCCTACTGTGCATTGTATGTCTGCATTATGCATCATCGACTAAACCTCCCCCATGATCAGAAATACCTGCTCAACCATAAACAGCAACATTCTCCTAGCATCAACAAGACAACTCCTTAAAAGATAACATTCCTTCTTGATCTTGTAAGGGGCCATGAAGACACTTAGCTCTGGATTGTGTAAACTGTCAGTAAAACGTCATTTAATGTACAGCCCTCTGTCTCAAAAAACTTATATAACTGTGCCTTGACTTCTAATGGGTGCAACAGTTCTCAGAGCTTTTTGAGATGCTTTTCCTGGGTAATAATTCTCAAATTTGGCTCAAATGAAAATTTCCATTTCTTTCTTAGGTCAACTCCGTCAACACTATGTTTGCTTTAACATGTATATATCCTTCCAACCATTTCTCTATCCATTCAGCTATCTGTCTTATTTGACAATGCAGTTTATCTATCTATCATATTTTGGATTTATTTGATCCTTAGGTGTAAACTCAGTATACTTTACCCCTAGACATTTCAGCCTGAATATCACTAACCAGAGTTCAATATTTTATTTATTTATTTTTTTGGTGGAAGTAAAATTAGAGGAATGCACAAATCTTCAACATGTCATTTGATGAGTTCTGGAAAACAAATATACTTTTGTAACTCTCAAGATAATGAATACTACCATCACCCTCAAAAAGTCATTTGTGTCCCTTCAAATCAATTTCTGTTTCTCCCAACCCCAGCCAGATGCAACAACTGCTATGATAATTTTCATCATAGATTAGTTCATTTACTCTGCATAATGTTTTTGAGACACAGCAATGTTTTTTCATGTATCAGTAGCTTGTTCTATTTTTATTGCTGACCAATGTTCTCTTTCGTGTTATATATGTGGAAACTAAAGTTCAGAGAGGACAAGTAACTTGTTCAGGATTGTTTAGCTAGTAAGTAGTTAGTTGAACTGGTATTTAAACACAGATCTTTCTGATTCCAAAGTTCAGTCTCTTAATTATGTCTGAAATTGATTTTCCCCCTAATAAATATAAGCTGCTGTCCACATGTTTCACATGCCACGAGGAAATGGCAAGGCTCTGATTTTTGAGAGTTAAAGCACTTGTGTGAAAACACCCTGGCAAAACATGACATAGTAGGAGTGGGTACTGGTGCCTGTGCAGTGTAGTAGGTATGTGCCCAGGCTGCTGCTTCTGCGTCCTTAGAGGTACCATCTTTCCCCAGTTTCCAAGAGGAATTGGTTCCAGGAAGTCTACAGATATTAAAATCTGTGATGCTCAAGTCCCTTATAGAAAATTGAGTGGTATTTGCATATAACTTAGGTACATCCTCCTGTATACTTTAAATCATCTCTAGATGATCTCTAATACAATGTAAAGATTGTATAAGTAGCTGTAAATGCCATTTAAGTAGGTGTCAGTGTGCAGCAAATTTAATTTTTTCTTATGGGAACTTTATAAATTTTTTCCTAATTTTATTTTCAAAATATTTTTGAATATTGATTGAATCTGCAGATGTGGAACTTGCTGATATGGAGGGCTCACTGTACTTGCAAACCATCTTTAAAAAGTCAGCAGGATACAATGCAAAGAACCTGGCTTTTCCAGTCATCAGCTGTGTGACCTTGGGTGAAACATTCCATCTCTCTGAGCTTTGGTTCCTTCATATATTAAATAGAGATAAGATCTAACCTGCTGTCTTGTAAGACTGTATGTTTTAGGATAAAATGCATATATATATATATATATATATATATATATATATATATATACACACACATATATATACATATATGTATATATAATGTTTTTCTAGGAACAATTATACTGTTATAAGAGTATACTGAATATATATCATTATATATTCCAGGGACCATTATACTGTTATATTCTAGAAACCATTCTGACACTATTCAGTAAACCTTAGTTGTTACTATTAAAAATAACAGAAAAAACAAATCAAAATGAAAAATATCTTGCATGAGATACTGGGTTTGTGTCTTAATGTTTTCAGATGTAAGTTGACCAAGGGTTAATTAAACCTTCCTAAGGAGAACTTTCTAGAGGAATTTTCCTCAGTTTGAACTTTAAGAAATCAGGCATTGCCCCTACATCTTTCAGTAAAGTAGAAAAGGAAAGCAAATAGCTTCCTTTAGGAGTCAGAAACACCTTGTTTCAAATTTCAGCTCAGTGTGTAACCGCTTGCTGGGTGACCCTGGATGAATTATTATTTAATCTTGATCTCAATTCCTGCACTTTAAAAAATAAAAGTCAAATAACCTTTACAGAAGTGTTGTGGCATACAGTTTATCACAAGGTGACATAAATCTTTAACGAAACCAAAAGCAAAACCATACATGTAGACATATATAAATAAATATATATGTATATATGTGTATGTATATGCGTAATTTTTTAGAAATGCTGTATAGAGTCAAAAAACACATCGCTAGTCATCACCAGGAAATTAGGAATATTGAATGTGTCATATTCACTGTAGACTATAGGTTTAATGAGAAGTATAAATTTTATACAGACGTTCCCATCCACTGTATTTCACAGGACCAACATTAAAAGAAAAATAAATTTAATTATTCACATCACCTAACTTAAATAAATGTTTTCTTGGCTTCTTATTATTGGTATTATTGGTAGTTGAAATTCTGATGAAGCTGTCATTTCTGTCATCTAGCTCTCAATACTTGAGAATAATTCAAAGTTACAGATTTTGTTAACAAGATAACTCTCTGGTAATTTTTTTTTAAATGGCATGGATTTTTTTCAATTTCCAATGAAAGTTACAGATTTTTAAAAATTAATTAACCATTTAACACAGTCAGGTATGTAATATATATTTATAAATATGGAAAATAACATTTAAATAATGGCCATTATAATATATATATATATATATATATATATATATATAATACTGGCTCTGTAGCTGAAAGCCAGTGGCGAATAGACATAGTAAGAAGCTGTGCTAGTGATTATGTGTATCCAATTATAACCACCTTGTCCATTCATTACGTCCTTGTCCATTTGTTATTATTTAAATTTATACATGTATTACTAGTAATAATTGCTGTCAATATGATTAAAATGAACTACGTGAAATCTAGACAGTATTAAAGAAAACATGTAATTTTCACTTGAAAGTGCATCAGGAAAACCACAATCTGACCTTGAATATTTTGCTACCCCCTATTCATGTCTGTAAATTCTACTCTCTTAGATACTGTATTTGTCAAAGTACAAACAGGAGAATACAAATATCTCTATTTAAAGTGGGAGGGAATTTAATTTAGAAAATGAGTTACAGAAGAGCTGAGAAGCCAAACATGGGATGGAGAGAAAACCCAGGGATTAACATTAGGAAGTCCCTATCATCCCTAGACTGGAGAAACTGAAAGAGGAGGTAATAATACTGAAGCCAGGGCTGTGGTCTCTTGTTTGAACCTGGATCCACGATGGGGCTCTTTATTATATTTCAAATGGTGTGGTGAGAATAGGAGCAAAAGATAAAGAGGAAACATTGATGAAGCAGCAGGTAAACAAGGACTGGCTGAAAGAAAGCTGCTTGCTGTTGGAGAGAAGAGGATAAATGACTAAATAATAATAGATATTCTGTAGTTGAGGATAAGAACAGACAGCAAACATACCTCATTTGTTTAATTACTCATTCAATCAACAAACATTCATTGCGTACTTATATCACTGTGAGTGATGTGCTAAGATAGAAGGAACAAAGGAATACTAATCTCTGTGGGCCACTATTGCTTAGAGCCTTACAGAAGAGACTGGAATTGCAACATCAATGTCAGTACACATGACAAATTAAGAAAGGTATGCTTAGAAGGCTATTGGAGTTCAGAAAAACAAGAATTAAACCGGAATGAGACTCAAAAAAAGAAGTTACTCTTAATCTTGATTTTAAAATATTAATAGGATTTAACCGGTTGAAAATGAATGCTGAGAGGTGTGCATAGCCTTAGAGGTTTAAGAAAGTACATTTTGATAGTGGGTTCATAAGATTTTAAGAAAGTTTAAATGACTAAGACATAAAGCATTCTTGTAGTATTGGATAATGCTAGAGAGGTCAGCAGAGCCCTGTGGGCTGAACTGCATTAATGATTTGCCTCAGTCAAGCCTTGCCATGAGAAACTATCTTCCTCATTTAGACTCACTCCATGGATTTGTAGAGCACGCCACTATGGACAATGAAAATGACCCTTAACATCTGAAAACTTTATTCAGAGTTACACATCCCCAAAGAACTCGTGCCAATGGCCATGTTTTTATAGCCTATACTGGTCCGCTTTACAACTCTGCACTGCTTCCATTACTCTGGGATCTACATAAAGCTTTACTGAGTTAGACTAAAGATTTTGTATATTCTGTGACACTCCTAATATCCACAGTTGTGATCTACTTCCCTCCCTTTGGCTGAACTAACTCTCTAACTGCTTTGACCAATAAAATGCTGAGTAGTAAGGCTGTGTGAGTTTTGGGACCAAGTCTTAAGAAACTGTCAGATTCCATTTCCTACCTCTATAAGACTATCTGGAAGGACTGACTTATAATGATAGAAGTCCACCTACCCTGAGAACAGCGAGTATAGGCTCTCTGATTGAGAGATCCATATTAGCCCATCCTTCCAGCCATCTCAAAAATGGCACCAAATAAATGAATAAGGACAACTTGGATGCTCCAGACCATCTCATTATCCAGCTGACTAAAAACTTCACTCAAAACCATATAATGGAGGAGAATGACCTAGCAGAGCCCTGCCTTAATTTATTTTTTTAAAGAATTTTTTTTTTGGAACAGTTTTAGTTTTACAACAAAATTGAGACAAAGGTATAGAGATTTTCCATACACCTTCTGCCCCCACACATTGCACTGCTTCCCCGGCTATCAACACTCCCCAGAATGGTACTTTTTTTTTTTTTTTTTAACACCAAGGATGAACATATCATTATCACCCAAAGTCCATAATTTACCTTAGGGTTCAGTTTTTCCTATCCTGACACTGGTTCCCACTGTGGTTTCAGCTCATGAGTCTCTGCTCTGGTAAACTGTCTCCCTGTATTTACCTGTCTGTCTTTCCAGTGTTGGGCGCAGTGTTTTGCCCTGTATATTCGCCTCTCTATGGATCCAAGAAAATTTGTTAATTTTTTAGTCTCTTCAGCTTCTTACCTGTCAAAAAAGTGGTGACTTGCAAGGACTTTACATGGAGAAGTGAAGACTTAAAGTCCCTCTGCCTAAATTTCTGACCCCCAAAAACCCACCAGACATTACAAAATGTGTTGTTTTAAGGCACTCTGTTTTGGGGTTATTTGTTACACAGTAGGACTTATCAGAAAAGTTGACTAAATAAAACCTTCATGATCCAATCAGATGAGCAAACCTATATATTGAGACTGTTTTTCCAAAACAAAATTGTTCTCTTTCTTTCAAAATTCCAAACCTTATTTTGTATTGTTTTTCTTGCTAAACAAAGTTCATAGTCAATCTGACTTAGGTCACCTCATCTTGTTGGCTGCCGACGGGCAGTTGCAGATTGTGAAGTACGGTAAGGAGGAACTAAGGACACCAGTGCAAGTTTGTCGTGGGTCAAATTTTCAGATGGTAACTGTTAGGAGACTGCAGGTATTTCTAAGGAGAAAAAGGTGGGGGATACAAATAACTCAGAAGGAGCGCTACAACAATGAAAATAATAGGGAAAGAAAAGGAAAATGGATTTTGGTAAAAGAAATAAGCTAAAGACCTTTAAGTTTGGTCAAAAACTTTGTGAGCCAGTTTCAATATGCCCCCTGCCAGGGTCAAAAGAATCAGCAGGGTAAAGCTGGTTTTAGATGTATAAGGAGCACACATTATGTATGTCTTTATGAAGGGCAAAAGAGAGGAGGGGGAGAAGGGAGGCCATTTTAAAAAAAAAATTCTGGGCATGTATAAATTTGTAGAATAGTAACACAATGCTATATGAAAGTTTTGTTTTCCAGAACAAGAAAGAAAAATAGTATAAAATCATCCCAAAGTGGCCTAGTCAACAAAATGAGATGAATAGGGCTTGTTGGACATGGTCTTTAAAAGAAATTTCAGACCATTTAGAATGATCTAAATGTCAAGTATTTTTGGTTTCTTTGTTTTTTTTAAACTTTGTTCGTGATTTTCTCTATGGAATGTTACACATATCTTTTGACATGGGGAAAGTTTTCTGCGTGGAGAGAATTTTCTTCTAGTAAACCATGCGATGTTGTGCTCACATTTTAAAAATTTTGTTATTCAAAGTTAAATTTCTGAAAATAAAAGATGGTCTTTCTTGAGTTTGTATGCTTTTGTGATTTCTGCCAGAGCCACTGCATAAAAAAGTCTCTTTCATATCATAAATTCTGACACCAAGAAGAACACTTTCCAAGGGTTTCCAGACTATTCTATTGATTTTCTTTGGCTGGTTGGATTACTGAGATTTTCCTGGCATATTTTTCTTTCCTAATTTCTGCTTGCAAATTTGACAGTTTACTTTATGCCTCTAAGAGAGGCTAACTGGCATATTTAACATTTGTTTATACAGCTCCTTAACCAGAATCACAATTTCAATGGCTACATTTCTATCTTCCAAGTTACCATAGTTAACAGTCTCACTAATTGATATGACAATAATAATCAGGATACTATCAGCTGCCTTGTTAGTATTCCTTAGAAGCCTAAATGAGGTATTATAGGTTAATTGTCTATTCCCGTGCCTGGCACATGTTTAGTCCTTAAATATTTATGACTGTTTTAATTACTAAAGCTCAAATTCTGTATCATGGCATTCAAGGCTGGATCAATCAAGATTGAAAGTTACTATCTAACCAGTCTTTCTTTATTCTTTACAAGAATTCTCTATTAAAGTCAAACTGGTATACGCACCAACTTACCAAACTTAACTCCAGCTTTCACATGTAGTTTTTTTCCCTCTAAAATTTCTTACTTGCTTCTCTAATATTCTAGGTACAGCTCATTACATTCTTTCTTTGAAGTCTTCTAACACTCTCTCAGAATACATTAAACTCTCTCTATTCTGAGTTGCTATTTCATTCTGTAATCATATAATGCCTATTTGAGGACAGTACTAAAGTGACTTTATATTTCAAATTGATAATTTCTTTTTTTGTAAAAGAAATAATGATGATTATTATTGATAATAATAGTCAATTGTAAACTGCACAGGAAATAATAAACCAGATTATTATTCTTATAAAGTAATCTTATTGGTCAATGAAATAGAATGAAAAAAACAGTTATACCAAGAATAGCTCGAGATAAAATCATAAGAATTCCATATATAAAGATAGTTAATATTCCAATAATTATACCAGTTAGAAATAAAATATATCACGTTCTATACCACAAAAAAAAAAAATTGTAGGGTTATTTTCTTTATCCTCATAGTAGCATCATTAATTCTCATATTTTTATAGACAGAAAACCTTTTCTTGAAAAAAGCATTTTTAGCTATATTTTGCAAAATGTGCCAATCAAGCATTAATATGTTATCTGGAAAAAAGTAAAAAACAAGGCTCTCTTATGCTATTATCAAACTTTTCATGTTAGCATGAAAAGCAGTGAGAATCCATAGTAATCATCAATAAAAAAGCAGACACTTTAACACATATGTATGATAAATGATCCCCAAAGAGATGATTACATTTGACACACATGAATTTTATTTCACATCCCTGAGCTCTACATATTGTTCATTAATTTAATGCTCATAGGAAAAATAATACAGAAAGCATTGTGGACAGACTACCCAAGTTTTCATGATGCAGTTTTTAGGGTAGCTACTATTTCAGTTTAATTATCTCCTAATCTACTCTGTAAATGTGTGTCTTTGTGGAAAGCACTGCATTTTTAGAGGAATTTTCTTCCCTATAGACTTCAAGATCTGTCAGTAATGCCACGATGAAAACAGAGGTTAGGTCTCAGCGGAACAGACTTTTTATTTTCTTTCAACACTCTTCCAATAGCCAACTACTAATAAAGTAGTAGTTCAGCATTATAAAGCAAAAATCCTCTAAGTGTACTTAGTGATAATGCAGAGCCATTAATCAGGAATCTAAGTAGCTTGCCTTATACAGTTATCAAAATGTTCAAAGAGCTTTAACTTATAAGATAACTTTGATCTTCAAAATGGTCCCATTTCTAGAGATTGTCTAGAATCTTACTGAGTGAAGTAAGTCAGACAGAGAAAGACAAATATCATATGATATCACTTATATGTGGAATCTAAAAAAAAAAAAAAAAGGGGTACAGATGAACTTATTTACAAAACAGAAGTAGAGTCACAGATGTAGAAAACAAACTTATGACTACCAAGGGGTAAGGGGGGAAGAGATAAATTGGAAGATTGGGGTTGACACATATACACTACTGTATATAAAATAGATTAATAAGAACCTACTGTATAGCACAGGAAACTCTACTCAATACTCTGTAATGATCTATATGGGAAAAGAATCTAAAAAAGAGTGGATGTATGTATATGAATAATGGATTCACTTTGCTGTACAGCAGAAACTAACATAACATTGTAAATCAACTATAGTCCAATAAAAATTAATTAAATAAAAAAGTGGTCCCGTAACATATTATAAGAATGTAAACCCATCTACAGTTTACAGATAGAACCTAAAATTCAAGAAAATTAAATTCTTACTCAAAGATGAAGGCCATTAAGTGGCAGAACCAACTTTAAACATTGAGAATTACTATTGTTTAGTGGTTAAGAACATAGATTTTGGAGTGAGATCAACCTGGATTCAACTCCTATCTCCATCAGTTGCTAGTCTTATGCCTTGAATTAAATTGCTCTGTATTTTCATACGTCTTCTACATTCAGGATAAGAATACCCACTGAAACAAATAGTGTAAAGAAAAAATGAGATGATGCCCCTAAAAAAATTATGTGGCATATTGTTTAATAAAGGTTGTAGATGATGATGATGATGATATTGGTAATGATAATGATAGTTCACTTAGTTCTAGTTCTCATTTCAAAACAGTATCCATCTATTCATTAATCATCAAAAATTAGGTAAAATTGGTTAACTAATATTATATGCCTGTCGTAAATTGCAATAGACTGCAAAAGCAGAAAAGGGAACAGAGATGGGAAATTAGTGTGTGTCTCTATTGTACACAATAGAAAAATTGTACAGCAATTATGATGGTATTGCATACATTATCCCCTGTAATTCACTTAAACTTGTGAGACAGTTATTACTATCTTCATTTTGACAAAAAAGAAAAAATAAAGACTTATAGGATAAGATAAAGTGTTCAAAGTCTTACAAGGGATAAATGGTGAAAAAGAAAACTGAACTAGCTAGGAAAAAATCATAATTTTTTTTTATGGCAGGACAAAACTAAGTCAGAATTAAACACACACACACACACACACACACACACACACACACCATGCCCCTCTTTGTGGTGGACCTTTCCCAACGTGCAATGTGCATCTGCATTATACATTAACCAGACCTCCTCAAAATAGGAGGATATAATCAACCTTTGAGAAAGAATGGTCTCTTTCTTCAGATCCCAGCATTGTAATTTTAAGATTAATATTTCTTTTTCATCCCTTACAGGAGATTGCACTGACCAAAGACTTGCTCTGTACATGCATAACTGACCAAAATTTCTCTGATGAACTTTATGTACAACGCTAACCTGTCAATATGATACATATATTCTTTGTCTCAAGAATGTATAAAACTACATCTCTAACTCCTGACCAATGGAACAGTTCTCAGAGCTTCTGAGAGGCTGTTTCCCGGGTTATAATCCTCACTTTGACTCAAATAAAATTCTCTTTTCTTTCTTTTTAGCTTGATTGTTATTTGATTTTCTGTTGACAGAACCTATGTCTCTCTCACCAAAAATTCTATGTTTTGTCACACATCTGGAAATAAATGAGATCACAGAAAGAGACAAAAACAATAGCAGAGAGGATCCCAGTCTGAGGTCAATGAGATAGGCACTAGAAGGAGGGACTGCTCATAATCAGTGGTGTATCAACAACTCTCTGATCTTAAATCTTTAACACATTTGCTAAAAACCCCTAGTGACTTCAAAAAGCACATCTCTAATTCAGATGTATCCACTGCTATCTCTAACCTGCAGAGGACAGGGAGTAGAACCAGACCATTTGTTTTTCGGACTTAAAGTCTCTTCCCTTGTTCATTCTATTTTCTGAAATGCCCCATCTCATATTTGCCTCCCCTAACATTATTTACCTGCATCATTATCTTTGTGTTATTCACCATACACTTAAGGAAAAATAATTCCATAGGCTAAAAGACCTGATACTGAGGTCTCCATTGTATGACCAGGCTTTCCAGGGAAACTCTGGGGGTATTTCCCACAAATCAGAAGATACTAATCTCCCCTATATACTGGTGATTCAATACCAGATTTTTATGGAATGAAGGACCAGTCTATACACTCCACCACAGAAAAGAAGGCATCACAGCTTGAGGTGATTAAAGAACCCCACTTCTTGTCCACCTCTAAGGAGGGCCACTGGGAAGCTCTATGAACACCAACTGCTGACTTTAAGTTAAGAACTAATCCATGAAATCAAGAGAATTGAACCATGAACAATATATTTGATCATTTCATTGTTTAATATTCAGATGATATTTTAGAGAATCCAGCTGAGTTAAATTAAAAAATATATATCAACTATAAATTTGTCAGTGAAATAGATTTAGTGTACTTTCTAAATATGCTAACCATAAAGATCAGAGAATAATTTTCAGAGGAGACATTTCTACACAGTTCACTAATGTTAGACGTACAAGGAACACTGGTATCCCTGCAACCTTTTATATTATACTGGTATTCTCAGTCTCCTCTCAGTTCTGACAATTGCTCTTAAGATTCATAAGAAACAAAAATTAGTGTTGAATAATAAAATAATGGAAAAGCCTAAAGTAGTTTACTTTAATATCTAAGATAAAGCAATGAAGCAATCACATTTATTGAATGTCAACATTTTATTTGCAGTATTTATTTAGTTCTCGTGACAACCTAAAATATTAAGTGAAATTATTATGCCCATTTTAAAATGAGGAATCTAATGATTAAAGTGTATGTGTCATATCCACAAAGTAATGCTGAAAGTAAATTGTGGTTCTAGGATTCAAGTCTATCTAAATAAAAGCACATATATTCTATTGTTATCCCCACTTTACAGTTTAATTCATAACCATTAGGGTCTGTCACTTTCAGCCTATCAGTTCTGAAAACTTGTACTTGATCTATATCAAAGCTTAAAACCTGCCAGTAGCCACACACATACTTTCTTCTCTTTCTCCTATTATAGCAGAGAAGGTTTTCCAACTATAAGTCCAATTCCTCTACTTGCTTAAGAGCACATTCCCATCTCATTCTCCCTTATTTTCAGAAACCCTCAACCACATCTATTGTCTTTGAGGCCTTAAATAATTTTCAACATCATTCTCATTACCAATGAAGGAACAGCAACTGAAGATTTATATGTTTCTAATTGAAAATTGTCAAAAACTGTATTCTTTATGTAACAACATGAAGCATATTTAATTTTGAACCTGTAAACTGTGATTTCACCCTATATACTAGATGTGATTAATTCATGTTGTATAGACTGTTACAACCACGAATTAGCACTAAACACCTGGGTTTGAAAATTGAAAAAGAATGGCATTATCCCATTTAAACAGGAAACATCAGCTCTGCATTACTGCTTGGGACCAAAAAGCGGGAATAGAAGTTCTACAAGAGTTGATCAGAAGTCAGTACTAGACCCAATGTAGTCACAAAACTTATAAATAATTGACTTCCTATGCAACCTGTGTCTGCAAGGAGAAAAGACATAGAACAGTGGGGAGTAATGCAGTGTCAGAGCAGTGCAGACTGTCCTTCCTCCTCTCCTCTCCTTCCTTGGTAGAAATGAAAATGTTCATTTTTTAATGATCAAAGGTAAAGGTGGTTCTGTACTCTGCCTTATCACTGTAATGATGCATTCTTTAGAAGAATTTTTGTCAGACACTTTTGGAAGAATGAAGCAATTTACAAAAACGAGAAAAAGAAAAAAAATAGAGAGAAAGGCAGAGATATATAAAGGCTGATCTGAAGATTTTCAGATCTGAAAAAGAATTCTATATTCTTTGTATTATTTAAACCTAACCTAAAAAATAATAAGTGAACAAGTGTGTATGTGTTGATACGTGTTCTGTTTAGCATAATTTGGAGTGATGAAACATGTGAGACAACCAAAATATTCATCTATAGGAAAACAGTTAATCAGAATACATTCATACCATCTTGGATTGGAAGAATCAATATGGTGAAAATGATAATACTACCCAAAGCAGTCTACAGATTCAATGCAATCCCAATCAAACTACCAATGGAATTCTTCACAGAATTAGAACAAAAAATATTACAATTTGTATGGAAACACAAAAGACCCTGAATAGCCAAAGCAATCTTGAGAAAGAAAAATGGAACTGGAGGAATCAGGCTCCCCAACTTCAAACTACACCACAAAGCTACAGTAATCAAGACAGTATGATTGGCCCAAAACAGAAATATAGATCAATGGTACAAGATAGAATGCCCAGAGATAAACCCATGCACATATGGGCACCTAATTTATGACAAAGGAGGCAAGAACATACAATGGAGAAAAGACAGCCTCTTCAATAAGTGGTGCTGGGAAAATTGGACAGCTACATGTAAAAGAATGAAATTAGAACACTACCTAACACCATACACAAAAATAAACTCCAAACGGATTAAAGACTTAAATGTAAGATAAGACACTATAAAACTCTTAGAGGAAAACATAGGAAAAGCACTCTGACATAAATCATAGCAAGATCTTTTTTGACCCACCTCCTACAGTAACCGAAATAAAAACAAAAGTAAACAAATGGGACTTAATTAAACTTAAAAGCTTTTGCACAGAAAAGGAAACCATAAACAAGATAAAAAGACAACCCTCAGAATGGGAGAAAATATTTTCAAATGAAAGAACAGACAAAGGATTAATCTCCAAAATATACAAACAGCTCATGGAGCTCAATATCAAAAAAAGAAACAATCCAGTTAAAAAATGGGCAGAAGATGTAAATAGACATTTCACCAAGGAAGACGTACAGATGGCCAAGAGGCACATAAAAAGATGCTCAACATCACTAATTATTAGAGAAATGCAAATTAAAGTTACAATGAGGTATCACCTCACGCTGGTCAGAATGGCCATTATCAAAAAATCTAGAAACAATAAATGCTGGAGAGGGTGTTGTGAAAAGGGAACCCTCCTGCACTGTTGGTGGGAATGTAAATTGATACAACCACTATGGAAAACAGTATGGAGGTTCCTTAAAAAACTAACAATAGAACTACCATATGACCCAGCAATCCCACTACTGGGCATATACCCTGAGAAAACCATAATTCAAAAAGAGACATGTACCACAATATACATTGCAGCACTATTTACAATAGCCAGGACATGGAACCAATCTAAATGTCCATTGACAGATGAATGGATAAAGAAGATGTGGCACATATATACAATGGAATATTACTCAGGCATAAAAAGAAACAAAACTGAGTTATTTGTAGTGAGGTGGATGGACCTAGAGTCTATCATACAGAGTGAAGTAAGTCAGAAAGAGTAAAACAAATAACGCATATATATGGAATAAAAAAAAAATGTTACTGATGAACCTAGTTGCGGGGCAGGAATAAAGAGGCAGACATAGAAAATGGACTTGAGGACATGGGGTGGGAGGGTGAAGCTGGGCGAAGTGAGAGTAGTATCGACATATATAGACTACCGAATGTAAAATAGATAGCTAGTGGGAAGCAGCCGCATAGCACAGGGAGATCGGCTCGGTGCTTTGCGATGACCTAGAGGGGTGGGATAGGGAGGGTGGGAGGGAGGCTCAAGAGGGAGGGGACATGGAGACATGTGTATGCATATGGCTGATTCACTTTGTTGTGCAACAGAAACTAACATAGTATCGTGAAGCAATTATACTGCAATAAAGATCTATTAAAAAATTTAAAAAAGAAAAAAAATAGCTAGATGTGGCAGGTTGTATTAATGTTTGTAATATTACCTGCCTATTCTAAAATACCTGCCCTGCTGATGGCAGAATGGGCTGTGAGTTTTTTTTTACCAGTGAAACATGAGAAGAAGTGATGTGCATAGCTTCCAAGATGAAGATTTGAGTTAGTGCCTTCTTCTTTCATGTTCTCTATAAAGAGAAGCATTGTTCCAAATTGAGCCTGCTCTGTCAGACTGAGTCCCACAGGGACAATTCACGGAGCTGAGTGGCAGCTCTTCCTTGGTAGATGTGTAGCAAATAAACCAGCGTGACTGTGGTAAATCAATTGGATTCTGAGATTATAGGGTCATTTGTTATTAGCACAGCATGATTTATCCTGAACCGACTATAATGTAGAATTGTGTGTATAAATGAGGCAGTCCACATGGTTGGGTAGTGGTGGAAAATCCAAAGTAATACATTCTTGTTAGGCCTTGCAGCTCCTTTGGAGTATTAGACCTTTCTCTCCACTATCAGGTTCAGCATATGTCATGCTGGGTTATGCTGTGGCATAATTCTAGTTATAAACCTAGTAAAACAGGAGGGGAAGAGGGGCAGGTCCTAAGGAGAGCAGGTGTTGTCTCGTGGAGGGGAGGTCTCTGCATTTTCTTCCTTCGTGGAAGAAATTAATTCTACCACTTATATCTTGATTTTGGTGGCAAAATTTTGGTGTCATGGGGTGAGACATGTACTCAGGTTGAAAAGGTTCAGAGTATTCAGGGAAGTGAAAATCTTCACAGGCACCCACTCAGACATCTGCATCATGCAGGTCAGAGTTTTCCCAGCCTGAGCCTTTGCCTTGTTAAAGCAGACGATCTTAGTTCAGCCTTTAACTGTCCTTGATGTTCAATCTCTTAACTATTGAGTCCTGTGCTTGGTCTTTGACTTCTCCTTTCTCCCCACAATGGGTGATGCAAGCTCATCAAAGAGGCCCCCCAGGTTTCATACCTTGATTTTAATTGCCTGTTACTCACCCTGAGCTGTTCATTATCTTTTTGTGAATGTAAATGGCACTTTGCAATAGCCATTGGATCTCACTGTTCTTAGAGCTACAAATCTTTCACACATCTTGAATATTGATACTTTCCACTGGCTAGTGAATTTGTTTCTTATGATATATTAGTCCATTCAGCAGTGATATTTTTTTAAACAACTGGACTACCATCTTGTATCCAGGGATATTAAATTTCTTTTCAGGATAATGAGAATATTTTAAATAAGATTGTCCTGATGGTTGTACAACTCTATGAATACACAAAAAACATTGAATTGTATGGTATGACATGTAAATTGCATCTCAGTATAGCTGTCAAAAAACCTTAGAAACACATGCTTTATAAAAATTATGATATAAATTTAATGATATTCTATACTCTATTAACTATTAATTACTGATATTATCTTTCAAATATTTTCTGATATCATTTCCCAGGAAATATGCAGTTTATGTGAAGGTCCAATATGCTTTATTTTAAATGTGATATATACTTTTATACTTTTTTTTGGGGGGATTGTTTTCAAATAACAATTTATTTTTTAAAAAAATTGCAAAACATGTTCTAGCACATTCAGTAGCAAGGCTCTACCAGTGGTACACACATTAAGGTTTCTAGTTGGCCTGATTCAAATCTATACGCCTGGAAAGGTGGTTGTGCTTAGTGAAGCTTTTAAGAATCAAAATGCAAAGCAATGCATAAAAACAAGTTTGAAAACGTCAAAGAGTTTTGAGATAGACTTATTACAGTTTAGTGTATTATACCATTTATGTCCATTTTCCAATAATCAGTGAGGACTTTTATGTCAAGTATCTTATATTATGCCTTTATATCTGGTTCATACAAATACTCAACGAATGCTTGATAGATGAATGACTGTGGCAATGAACCTATAAATGAAGAACATAACTTCTATGGTGACATTTTAGATGCTGTTAGAAGCTAGTGTAGATATGCAGAAAGGTACCCTTGAGCTTGAAGTGTTTCAAGTACCATCAAAAAGAGATTCACCTTTTATAATGCTGTATGTAGACAGACACACTGTGTAGACAGTAATGTTGCCTGAAAAATTGAAATATTAATTCACATGCATAAAGTTCACATTGATATAATTGACTTTCAAAAGTGAAAATTCATATAGCACAATATGTTTTCTACAAGTAGCCACTATTCCCCTTACAACATGTTTGATCACTCAGCATGAAATTACTATAATACTATTATTCAGTTTTTAAAGATCTAGGAAAAGAAAAACAAACTGGCAGTATATTTATGATTTAAAATTATGAACATAAGCTTGAGGATAAAAACAAGCAAGTATGCTTAGGATGATGGTTGTAGCAGATGAGTATGATGCTTGTTAAGGTATATCTTGATTTTGGTGTCAAACTGCCTTCAACATTTCCTATCCAAATCCTTGGACTAATATTGTTAAATGGAAAATGCTAAGCAGTTTGTCTTAAAACTGCCTGTAAGACCTACTCAGGCTTAAGAATGATTTTAACAGACATCAAGCTGAAATCTAACTAGTGGTAAAGACAACACAACTCAATTTGTTCCATTCTTCAAGTGAACTAGATCCAAATTGTGCTGTGATAAATGACGTATAATAGTTCTAGGAAAGGAGTGATAGTAATCATACCAAACTGTTTTCTAAGGAAGAATCAGATTTTCAATCAATATAAACTTGGCCTGCCCATGGAACTAGCCTATGAAATAGGCTTATCACTCTAAAGACTGGACAAAAAGTAAAACTTCCCTTATCAAACCTATTCACCCTTTGGGCTAACGTTAATCATTGGGAGTCTCTTGCTACTGCAAATTTTCTTTCCATTCCAATAGCCTTAAAATTGCATTTGTGTAAAAAAAATTTAGTTCTTACTCCATAGCATGTTAAACTTAAAAAAAAAATTATTGGACTTATCATTTATTTACAGGTAGCTTAAATGAAATTTCATCCTTAATTTTTAAGAGCAGCATTTCACTACAGTGTTCCAGACAAACAAAATCTCCCATAAGAAATATGAATACTACCTTTTTTACTAGACTAAAATTCTATACAGCACTAAGGAATACGGTGGCACAGATGTAAAAATAAAAAAAAAAAGCAAACTTTGAGAATTATCTATTTATAAATGGGTAAATGCATAGCTTATATATTCCACTACTGATACTTTCAGGTTTGATTGTAGTAGGTATTAAACTAAAATTTTATTAAGTGCCTTCCGTGTGAAGAATATTGTCTAGTTTTTGATTTAATGAACCTTGCAATTTTTCTTAAGACTTTTATTTAAAAAAAAAGGTTTTAGGTTATAAAATGAAGTGAACAAAGCACAAGCTGAAAACAAATATAAGAATATAGAATTTAGGAGAATCCAGTGACAGGGAGCTAATCAGCAAAAAGTTTCTAGAGGAGGAGGAATTTGTGTCTGGGGCTTGAAGATCATGCTCAACTTGGAAAAGTACGGGATGGAAAATAGATACTCCAGGCTGGTCCTTAGTGAAGTATGTAGAGAGAAACAAGTAACCTACTGAGAATTATACTGATAATTATGAATAAGGACAGCTAATATTTATTGACCACTTACATTTTTTTCAAAACACTTGCTAAGTGCATTACTTCTGTTATCTCTATACCTTCATCAACTCTATGAGACAGTTACTATTATTATTCCCATTCTATGATTAGGGCCTCTAGGCCAGAGTGATCAGGTTAAATAGCTAGTAAACTATGGAGCTAGGGTTTCAGACCAGGTGAATTTAACTGCAGAGCTCACTCTCTTTTCCACAGTGTCCTCTATATTCTTATTCTAATCACATGCAGGTAAGATTTTTGGGTACTATATATCATTTCTGAGAATACCCTTAAAATAATTATTTCATTCTACCCAAAGTATTCATAAAACTGATACATATTCTATTCTTGTATTATAATTCTTAAAATATTTATTTTAGCATCCTGATATAAAAAAAGATGCTTGAAGGCCCAAATTGTGTTGACTCAGGACATTAATATGCACAGAAAAACCAGCTGAAGAAACAGTTGTTGGACTTAATGCATCCCTTTTGATATCAATCAAAGAGAATGCTTCTAATGTAACATATGGGGAAAAGTCAGTATTTCTGAAAAAGATGCATGAGGAACTGATATTTGATATGATAAACAATTAGAAGTCATTAGCATTTTCTTACACAGAAACATAATATGATGAAAACAGAACTTTATATATAAAATGTAATATATTTTAAGTGTATTTATAAACATCATATATATATATTTAGTTATTTTTATTAAATTATATATGGATATATAGTTGGGATGATATATTAAATAGATATATAGACATACCTATCCATAATTTAATCAAAATAACTAAATGATCCTCTCTAGAATGTCTAAAGAAACCAACTTGAGAAGCTTGGAACTGGGTGGAAACTAACTCCTGATCCATATAACTTCAGAGTTATTTTTTCACTGAGACTATCTCTGACTGGGTAAAGGTAAAAAAAAAAAGTCATTATTTGATGGACAGGACTTTTTCAAAATGTTTAGAAAAACACCCGAAAATATAAAGTGGAACAAGACAACAGATAAGTAAGTGCATATCAAAAATAAAAGGATATTTAAAAGTTAATGGTGGATTCCATAGGTTTAGAGATCAATACACTCCTTTCTGTATAAAACATAACAATAGCAAAACAAAACAAAGCTAAAAAAGCACATATGAAGAAAACCAAAAAGAAATACCTTAGCTCAAAAACAAGAATAGCTTAAAAGATAGACATTACTATATATAAAATAGATAAACAACTAGGACCTACTGTATAGTACAGGGAATTCTATTTAGTACCTTCTATAATCTATAATGGAAAAGAATCTGAAAAATAAAATATATATATGTATAACTGAATCACTTTGCTGTACACCTGAAACATTATAAATCAACTACATTTCAATATAAAAAAAAGAAGAAACCAACTCTGCTGTTGCCTTGATCCCTAACTTCTAACCTTCATAATAGTGACAAAATAAATTTCTCTTATTTAAAAAAACGCACAAAAACAAGATTATCATGTTCTTGGGTCAGAAACAGGAGAGAGTCAAAGCAGAAGTTTGTTCTCTGAACTTTACAAAATGAAGGTGCAGCCTGCAATTCAGCTTTGATTAACTATAGGGATAAAAATATGCCAAAAAAAGCTAGCACTAGAGCTGAACTCATAGGTTGAAGTGAGGACAAGGTTAGAATTTCTTTACTTGTAAAAGGAGTCTCCAACTCCCCAAGCCCACACACACAGAAAAGAAGTGTACCTAGGAACATCTCACACTTGTGATAAATACACAGCATGTAACTTTTGGCTGAGATGAGTTACTAACTTGTTGGTTAATGGACGTCTGATGTTCACAGTATCTCCCTGTAGAAAGAGCCCTAAAACTCATGTAAGACCTGAATTCTGACTGGGAAAATTGGAATCAGGTACAGGCAATCACAATCCCGCTCAACAGGTATAGGTGAGCAGAGTAGAAAAGAGAAGCAAAGTTAAAGGATCAAACAGAAAACGAAAACTTCCCCACAGAATAAGTCTTTGAACCCATATTCTAAGATATATAAGAAATCTATTTCTAAGAAAGTAAATAAAGTCTAAATCAGACCACAGAGGCATTGCAAGAAAAATCAATTTTACAGGACAGGGAACAAGATTTCAAAATAATATTTAGGAAACTCAAAGATACAAATGAAATAATAACATTTAAAATAAAAGGCTGATAAACATGAACCATTTTCAGAGTGAAAAAACATTAGCACTAGGTCCTATAAAAACAGCCGCAAAACTTGAAAAAAAAATATGGTTATTGAAATAACACAAAATAAAACTATAAATGAGGTGAACTTTTGTATAGCTATGATTTAAAAGATAAATCACATCATAGAGAAAAATAACAAAGAATTCACACAGAGAAACACAGAGAAACAAACATATGTATATAGTCTCTTTTACCATCTTCAAAGAATTTCTATATTAATGTCATATTTATGAAATCAGGCAAACAACACTTGCATCTTAAAGACTCCACAATTGATGCCATATGCAAAACCATTATCAGGTCTAATATCCTGGATTAAAACAGTAAGGAAAGTATTGAGAGTTTTCATATTCCCCCATAATCTGTTTTCAAAAAATCAAAAAATAAAACACAAGTATGACAGAAATCACTTTACTTCTGAAACTTTTAACAGTTAAGTTGTATCAGCTGTTTTGAACTCCAGTATTATACTTTAATTAGAAATAAAACGTAGGTTAATCTAAAAGAAAAACTTAGTCAAATGCATTTTTTAAAAAGAAAACTTTTAGCATGGTGAAAATGTGTGATCGTGGTTATTCATTTGTTCATATCTAATTGGTCAATAAATGGGATGCGTACCTTTGGTTGTAAATGTGTGAGTGAATAAAAGGTAGATATAACCACAGCTGTCTCTCCATTTCTCTATTACCCAAACACATTCATATATGTGTGAGGACAGATACATTCCTACGTGTGTGTGCCTGTGTGTAAGTATGCATATATATATATACATACATACATACATACCCACAAAATATCCTACTGAATCTAATTCAGGAATGTCATTTTTTTTAAGAAACTATATTTTCTGTCCAGCTTATTTACATTTTCTGTTTAAAATTCTGTGGAAGAACAACTTAAGGACCACTCAGTGGCTGTTCCTACCTGTTCAGTGGCCTGAGCGGTGGAAGCCGCAGTCCAATCCCCGGTAGTGAGCTGAGCGCTGCAGTCTTCACTAGGGAACTGCTGGATGGCCACAGAGGGCACCTGCAGACCTGTCTGCAACCTCAGGTCGAGTAGCAGTAAATTCTCGGGAGCTGGAGCAGTCCATTCACCTGGAAATTCCTCCTGGGTCACACCCTTTCCAGCCACCGCCTGCCCTTCCTTTTCAATCTCTTCAGCATCTCTGTAGAAGTAGAGATCAGGCTGCCCTGACCCCGGGTGTTCATGGGAGACAGTGCCACGCATGCGCAGAACTTCCCGCGTCTCCCCCCGCCCCCGCCCCCGCCCCACACGGCCCTCCGCCGCATCCACCGCAGCAGACTATCGTGTGAGTTCCCTTATCGTTGCTCGGGGATGGCAATGTCCACATAGTGCAGAGGAGAGTCTGTGTGACACAGTGATGGTAGGTGGGTTAACATGAGACACCTCTGAGATCAGCCCTGGATCAGTAACCAAGGGAAGTCGTGGCTCCCGGAAGGCTACCTAGATCTCGTTAGGGAAGGTTCCAGGAGAGAAGCAGCCACGATACGAGGGGTCCAGTGGCAGCAGCAAACTTCAGCACAGCTTGCTAGCCAGTATTCCTGGAGGATACAACACTGACATCTGCCCCGTTTTCAATGGCAGCAATGGCACGAGCCGCCAGCAGAAGCTTCTCCCAGGTCCTCTTTAGGTGTATGAGGTAATACCATCACTTTTCATTTTGTAGATGTACTGTTCTGTTTGGTAGTCAAGGTTGATGCTACCTAGGTGGGTTCCTGCTGCAAGGAATTTGAGGACATCCTTCTCCTTTATTTGCAGGACATCAAGGGATCCGGGTTTCCTTTAACTTACGAGATGAACCCAGAGCAATGCTGTATGGACCCCTCTCTGGGTAGTGCAGAAAAGCAGGAATGTCTCTTTTAATAAATAAAGAAAAGCACTATATTAGCACACACACAAAAAAAGTAATTGTTCACAGCAGTAAATATTTGGCAAGTTTCAATTAATGCAAAAATAATAAACCAGGTGTAAATATATTTCCTCTAATAAGTTAACTCTGATGACCTTGGTTTATCATGTTTACTGATTAGCAGTGGTTGAACATAACATTATTATTTAAACAGGTGACATTAATGTGGCTTAAGCAGCTAACAATTTTTTTTCTGTGAATGTGGAAATATATAGCATACTTTTATATTCTGGGCCTGAGAGAAAGGAATGATAATGTTGACACCATTTTAAAACTAATTTGTTTTTCTCATAAACTGAGAGGAGAGAGATCTGTTTTCCATCACAGTGGTCACTCATTATGCTCTCTAATTGAGTAGGTTGAGGAGAGAATACCCATAACAATAATTCTGATGAAATTAGTACTCCTTTTTAATGATCTCATATCATATTTATTTTTCATAGTTTCTATTCTAGGGGCAAGGATGCTTTTTAAAGCATAATTAATAATATTTTCTGCCTAAGGGGCTGCATTATCTGGTGAAAACTGTAGTCTTCCTGGACTAAAGACTCATTAATGTTGAAATCAATGGATATATGTTTTGTTCATTGCGATTCAACTCATTTCTCCATGAGTTACACTGTAGACCAAAATACTTGACTTCATTCTTTTTTCTCAAGAGAGAAGAATTTGAAAAGACCATGCAGTTGACAGAGAAGATCCTGGGCTTTAGCAGTAATGAGCTAGAGTACCAATGAGGAAAAAGAATTAACTGTATAAGCCTCAGATTTATAGTCTAAAAAATTCAGACTATAATAATATTTGCCTTGCAAGGTAGATAGCATTAAATAAAGTAACATAGTAAAACACTATGGAGTGCCTACACATCAAGTTATCCATTGCCTTAATGGTATGCCTTCTATATCTACCAAATTTCAATGGCTCATAACAAGAAACATTTTCATATGCTTATACGTCTATTTATCTGCTGAAAGGTCTTTTCATCTGTGCTACACTCATCTGACCTCAGCTGGGTTTCTTCAGGAGCACGTGGTCAGTTTTAAGTTGTGGAAGAACTATTGATACCTGGTTTCAAATGTCTTTAGCTGGGATAAATTTACTCTCTTCCATATAGTCTCATTGTCCAGCATTCCAGCATGCTAACTGGTACTTATTAGCATATGATTTGAAGATGGTGCTGGAGGGAAGGGTGTGGAGTCCATGAGTAAGAGTAGAAATGTGCAACAGTCTTGAGCCCTAGACTTGGAACTAGAACACAGCTATTCCTGCTGCTTCCTACTGGCCAAATCAAGTGACAGGGCCAACTCGGATTTGAGGTATGGAGAAATTGACTCCTCTTCTTCATAGGAGGGTTTGTGAAGTCTATTAAAAGGAGTATAGATACAGAAGGGAAGAATTGGGAGCATATTTGTACTTAATCTGCTACAACCTGGCCCAAAGGAAGCAAAAAATAAATTTTTTTCTTTATCTATTGATATAAACACTATGCATAAATTAACTACCAAATCCTCCATAAAAGACAATATTGGATACATAAATTAATTCAGAATCCAGAGTACTAGTCTTTCTAAAGAATAAACACGATGTTCAGATTTCCCTTAAATATTATACTTTCAAAGATTTGCCTTCATCTGGCAGAGAGGGTGTCAGGTAGCTCATGCACCAGGCTACCTCTTCAGTCTTATCACTCATTGCTCTCACCAGCCTCTCACATATGTCAACCAAAAGAACCATGAACTATAAAGAGGCAAAAAGGCAGTTTATTTGGTGACTTAGAACTGCAATTTTGGGATCACAGATTCTGGAGGAACCCAGAATAGTGTCCCATCAGAGAAAATGGGTAAGGGTTTTGATGGGAAAAAAGAGAGACGTTCATGCAGGCTTACACAAGTTGTTTACCAAAACTTTGGATTGGAGGATAAATTTGTTCTACATGTACAATTGGGTTGTGGAGCACATCTCATCCTTTACTAGGGAAAGGTATGTTTTCTTTCGTCCAGAAAAAGTCCAGTTCTCAGCATTATTCTTTGGTTTTGGCAATTCAGCAACTATTCGGCGGTTTGATTTTAGAGTGTTCAACAAAAGTTCAGCCCAGGCAGGGAACATAGAGGTCCTCAGGTCACATCTCAGTCATTCCTGACACAGCTCCTTTCACACATATATCCACAATAAGCTTTTCATGGGACTTTTGCACAATCTTTCTTTTCACCATTTCTCCTTATCCAGCAGATGCCTTCCCATACTCAAACTTTCAGCTCAGGCACCCACTGGTTTGATGCTCAATCCCATCCTATGCCTGTCTCCCTCAGAGCTGGGGATTCTTCTGTCAGCATCTTCTACTAGATCATGACCTCCTGTAGGAGGAATTTTCACCTTTATCTCTGTAGTCTCCGTGCTTGGAACGTAGAAGTGTGTAACATATATTCAATGAACAAAGGAATATATCTTTCAAAAAATAATGTTTGTAGTGAATAGCATCCCATATATTTAGTTCCATTTTTTTAACCCAGTAGGGCAAAGCGCTATACTAAAGATAGGATATAATAATGACAGAAGAAATAGATTCTATTGCCAAGATGCTTGCTCTTTTAGGGAGAAAAAAAAGTAGATCTAGAGAGAAATACTATGAAGTACTACATTTTCCATAGTGGATTCCAGTTTGGAAGTCAGTCTAGCATGTTTGATACCCAGCGTGTTTTCCCCAGTAGAACAAAATAACAGGAGATCTCGATTATAACCATTTTGAAACATTTTGTTTTATTTCTTTTAAGCACCAAGGGAAAAAAATATAATTTATTTGGTTTTCGTTTGAAAAGGAAATAACCCCATTTCAAGTGTCTCAGTGTTAGAAAAGGCACTGTGTATTCCCCATGAAAATACACAGATGCTCATATATTTGGGAAATTAACATACATCTTCCACAAGAAAATGTATGAAGGCTATTTCATTGAAACATTTTAATTTAAATGGAAAATCTAGTGAGAAATAGCTGAACTTTCTTTGAAAACTCAATAGCAGGCAATACTGAATTTCAAGCACCTGCAGTATGGCAGATATTTAGTTATGTTTTAGAGATAGATGTTCCTATCGTATCCAGATAAGCTTTATAAGTCGGTGAGGTAGATTTCTAAACTGATTGTTTCAATACTGTATGGTAACAAATGGGACCTAATTAAAGTTAAAAGCTTCTATTCAGCAAAGGAAACCACTGAAAACAAAAAGACAACCTACTGAATGACAGAAAAGGTTTGCAAGTCATATGACTGATAAGGGGTTAATATCCAAAATATTAATCAAAATGTCATCCAAACAGCTCACAAAATTCAATACCGAAAACAAACAAACAACCCCGTTAAAAATGGGCAGAAGACTTGAATAAATATTTTTCCAAAGAAGACATACAGGTGGCCAATAGGCACTCTCAACATTGATAAGCATCAGATAAGTGAAAATCAAAACCGCAATGAGAGATTACCTCACACCTGTCAGAATGGCTATCACCAAAGAGACTGCAAATAACAAATGTTGGCAAGGATGTCGAAAAAAGGGAACGCTTGTACACAGTTGGTGGGGTTGTAAATTGGTGCAGCCACTGTGGAAAACAATATGGGAGTTCCTCAGAAAACTAAAAATAGAACTACCATATGATCCAGCAATTCCACTCCTGGATATATATTTAAAAAAACCAAAACCACTAAGTCAAAAAGATACATGCATCCCAATGTTCATAGCAGCATTATTTAAATAGCCAAGATATGGAAGCAACCTAAGTGTCCACCAACAGATGAATGGATAAAGAAGATATAGTATTTATATACAATGGAATATCACTCAGCCATTAAAAAGAACAAAACTCTGCCATTTGCAACAAGGGGAATGGACCTAGAAGGTATTATGCTTAGTGAAATAAGTCAGAGAATGACAAATACTCTATGTTATCACTTATATGTGGAGTCTAAAAAATAAAACAAACAGAAGTATATATAAAAAAAAAGACTCACAGATATAGAGAACAAACTAGTGGTTACCAGTGGGTACAGGGAAAGGGGGAGAAGCAAGATAGGAGTATGGGATTAAGAGATACAAACTACTATGTATAAAATAAGCAACAAGGATATATTGTACAGTATGGCGAAATATGGCCATATCTTGTAATAACTTTAAACGGAGTACAATTTATGAAAATATTGAATGACTAAGTTATAAAAAAATATTACTACATGGTAAGGAAAAGAGCAGAGAAAAATTTCTTGTAGTCTAGAGGAAGGATACAGGGTCTGGATTAGAGTGTTAGGAAACTATTCCTAGAGAAAGTGTTGCCTCGGTTAACTCTTTAAAACTGAGTAGGTTTATCAAAAGATGGCGAGAGATTCTACAGGGCAAGTGTGAAAGGCATTCCAGATAATACTGTGTGTTGTTTGGAGCAAATATTTTATAACTGGCTACAATTACTTTAAATTGCCGGTAGTGAAAATGGATTATACACTGAGAAATCCATCTAGAAACTATTGTTGTGAACATTGGTGGTGCCACCCACAAAAGGTGCTGTAGGAATTGTGGGGGGAATGCTGCACTGTAGTTTATGATTAGGAAGAAAGATGACATGAGTCATCCTACAGTGCCCAGGACCATACTAAACAAAGATGTATTGTCCCACATTCAACGTGACTTTAAAATCCTTACCAGATCATTATTTAGATGAAACACACACACACATAGACATACACACACACACACAGAGACACAGAGTCATCTGATTACCAGAAACTAAACTATAACTATATAACTGTTTCTATAGAATAATAAAGTTTTTCATAAGGGTCTAATACATAGTAAATTTCATGAGTAGTTTAATTTACAATAAATAAATACGTTCAGCTATAAAACAAACTAAGGAAAATAATATTTGTCTCATTCAGAACTTTATCATGGACTGTTCAAATTTCATAAAATAATGTCACTAATACTAGTGCTGCTTGTGAGATGTGAGTTGTCAATACAGTACTCTTTTTTTTTTATTTTTTAGTACAGTACTCTTATAACAGTTTTCCTTAAAAGTTGTTGAATTTATGACTACTGTATTTTATGTATAGGTACAAGCCTGTAGTCACTTCACTTCACTAGGTTCTAGAACTCATCATGCTTAAAGATCTTTTTTGATCCACCTCCTAGAGTAATGGAAATAAAAACAAAAATAAACAAATGGGACCTAATGAAACTTAAAAGCTTTTGCACAGCAAAGGAAACCATAAACAAGATGAAAAGACCACCCTCAGAATGGGAGAAAATATTTGTAAATGAATCAATAGACAAAGGATTAATCTCCAAAATATATAAACAGCTCTTGCAGTTCAATATTAAAAAACCAAACAACCCAATCCAAAACTGGGCTGAAGACCTAAATAGACATTTCACCAAGGAAGACATACAGATGGGCAAGAGGCACATAAAAAGCTGCTCAACATCACTAATTATTAGAGAAATGCAAATCAAAACTGCAATGAGGTATCACCTCACACCAGTTAGAATGGGCATCATCAGAAAATCTACAAACAACAAATGCTGGAGAGGGTGTGGAGAAAAGGGAACCCTCTTGCACTGTTGGTGGGAATGTAACTTGATACAGCCACTATGGAGAACAGTATGGAGGTTCCTTAAAAAACTAAAAATAGAATGACCATATGACCCAGAAATCCCACTACTGGGCATATACCCAGAGAAAACCATAATTCAAAAAGACACATGCACCGCAGTGTTCAATGCAGCACTCTTTACAATAGCCAGGTCATGGAAGCAACCTAAATGCCCATTGACAGACGAATGGATAAAGAAGATGTGGTTCATATATACAATGGAATATTACTCAGCCATAAAAAGGAACGAAATTGGGTCATTTGTAGAGACATGGATGGATCTAGAGTCTGTCATACAGAGTGAAGTAAGTCAGAAAGAGAAAAACAAATATCGTATATTAACGCATATATGTGGAACCTAGAAAAATGGTACAGATGAACCGGTTTGCAGGGCAGAAATTGAGACACAGATGTAGAGAACAAACATATGGACACCAAAGGGGGAAAGCGGCTGGGTGGCAGGTGTGGTGGTGTGCTGAACTGGGCGATTGGGATTGACATGTATACGCTGATGTGTATAAAATGGATGACTAATAAGAGCCTGCTGCATAAAAAAATAAATAAAATAAAATTTAAAAATTTTTAAAAAACCTCATGCTTAAAAATTTATGTATTAAAATATATCTTGATTTGTTATAAATAAGTTTCCATTTATATCAATTTTAAAATGAGGGCATTATTTAAATTGTTTACATTATGTTGTGGGCAAATTATATTGCCCATGAATATCTTCTTCTAACACTCATGAATGAATGTTAAATTTTGTGAAAAGAGGAAGTTGACTCTGATACAATTGAAAACCATTCTATAAATTAAGTTGAATATGATTCATGTATGTTAGCAAAATATACAGACTACTTTCTCAATGCCTATGCACTACCAAACTATGATTGTTCCTGAAATTACAAAACATGTTCCTATATCATCCGGGGAAAAAAATTATATCAGCAAATAGATTGTCAGTACTCCCACTTCATTTACCTGTGCCATCCGTGCCTCTGAAGTGATTTGGATTAAGAAAGTCAAAGTAGGAGATAACAAGATCTTCCCCCACTCCCTTATCACGTGTAACTTTCAGGTACATTGGGATCAGCTGTGGTTGCAGTTAATTATGCCCAGTTCTGAATATCTTTCAAGGGAGTGAACATCTCTAACTCAATTTTTCTCAAAGTGCGGTCCTAGGACCAGCAGCTTCATCATCATCTTAGAACTCGTTAAAAATGCAAAATTTCTGGCCTCATCGAGCATTAGTGAATCAGAAATGCTGGGGCTTTGCAAAGAAAGCTGTATTTTCATAGTCTTCCAGGTGACTCTGATGTTATACTCTAAGGTTTGAGAATCTTTGTTCTAACTCTTAATCTTTGAGTATGAAATTTAGTATGATGGAAATATATAGCTTTACACAGTTACCTAGAATTACTGACTGCCAGAGGGCTTCATAATAATTGCCTATTTCTAGGTTGCTATTTAGATAGTCATGTCTAGGCTTCAGTCTTCCTTAGGCCAATGCAGGTGCATTGGCCAAAATACTATATATATACTGTTAAATTTTCCTTCATTTACTGTTATTAAAAGATATATGAGAAAATATGTATATACATATATGTTACTGAAATCCTCATTATGCTGCCTAATCACCTTGGAATCTAACAGAACAAACGAGAAAATAGTTAATTTATCTTTGCTACAACTGAAAGACTTTTTTTCTATTTGAATCGTTATATTTTAGTTAAATAAAGATGATTGGACTACATTAGTACTCAAGATCCCCTCCAGACATTAAAAAATTGTCAATTCTAAAAACACTGCTAATTATAAATTAAAAAGTGGGATAACTACACATAACTATGATCCTAAGGATGTGTTAGGGAATCAGAACATCCTAAAATTATATTGGGACATAGCTGTGATAATAACAATGTGTACTCATCAAAACATATTTCTACAATATAATAATAAACAGGACAAAGAGATGAAACATACAAACTTAATAGAGAGGTAATTGATGTGTCATCTACAAGAGCCAACTATTTAGATGACTTGTATTTTGGAAAGTATGATTCCATATGAATTTTATACAAATAATTGGATAGAAATCATTGTCCCATATGGTACTTATGGAAGATATACACAGACTAGTTGTATTACTTTGCTTGTTAAGATCACAAAATGAAATCATTGTAAACTAAGTAGTTGCTTAGTGGTGGGTAGTAAACAGTTAATTCAATCAATCTTGTAACTTTGATTTATGAGTGAGAATTTTGTAATAAGTAGATATTGAGCCCTGAGAGCACATCAGAATTGGGTCACAAGGGACCTTATACACAAATTAAGCATAATGAGAAACTGAAAACTCCTTAGGCCCTGGCATCAACTGAGAAGATGGCTCAAATACCTAAATATCTAAATATGAGCCAATTAAAGGCAGTAGTATGCCTTTAATTCTTTTATCTAAAATAAATAAAAATTATTATAAATAATAAATAAAAATTATTATATTCTATATGACAAAATTATACATGTAGATAAATACCTTTGTACAAATGTTTGTATATATTATATACATTGGATACACTTAAAGAAGAGCAAAAATACTATCATTAGAGTCTAGTATGTTAATTCACTTTCATAATTGAGATCTGAATGTCAAGAAGATTAAAAATATATTCAGTATATGGACACATGTAAAACTTTTTGTTAATATTTCTATCTCTAAAATGTTATATTAAGAGAAAAATCCTCCAATACTTCTGTTTAATGGTATTATTTTGAATACATCTGAATTAAGAAGACAACCTACTATATTCCATCCTGAGTAGCCAGAGGTGTGAATATTTGAGACTATATTTGACATTTTAGATATAAGGTCTCAGACTGAGTTTACAACCCCTCCATTGTATTTTTAGTTCATTCATTCAACAAGCACAATTCAATTTGTCCTATTCACTGAGGGTAACCCTAAGAATTAAAAAAATAATAAAATGAAGGAAATAAATTAAGGGGCTGCTGGTCTAGTGAAAAGGAGAGCAATGTGAACCACCATAATAGGGGCATTTAATTTGCCCCTAAATGATACAATATCCTGAGACAGCACATTGCAGTAGATTTTTAAAATCCACTGTGGGTTTTCAAGAGTGCCCGAGATATCAGAGGAATTACTGTCCTAATAACATTGCACAGTATTTTATGGGAATTTTTTATGTTCTCAAGAAGTTCTATGAAGACAAACCTAGTAGAGATTTGAGGTGTTTTTCAAAATATTTATGATTTTTAGTTGTTGTTAAGTGAGGTAATAAAACAAACTCTGTCACCCCAACGCCCTGAATTCCGGGACGCTTCTTAGTGTTGGAATCATCTTCAGTGACAAGTACTGGCCGAACACGAGCTATGAGGAGGGCACGCTTTCTGTCACTGGGAACCCAGGGAAAAATCTGACATAGATTCAACTTTCAGTTTAGATGAGGTAGCAGGTCCTAAATGTAAATAGCGAAAATCAGAAAAGTACCCATTCCAGTCTCAACCATTTCATATTTTGTACTTCTTTTTATGTGTTACCAGCAGCATCTTTAATATCATTTTACATTGATAAAATGTATTGTTTTTTAAATTAATTTTTATTGGAGTATAGTTGATTTACAATGTTGTATTAGTTTCTGCTGTACAGCAAAGTGAATCAGTTATACTATACATATACATATAGCCACTCGTTTTTTAGATTCTGTTCCCATACAGGTCATTACAGAGTATTAAATAGAATTCCTGGTGCTATACAGTAGGTCCTTATTAGTTATCTATTTTATATATAGTAGTGTATATATGCCAATCCCAATCTCCCAATTTACCCCTCCCCCCCGACTTTCCCCCTTGGTAACATGTTTGTTTTCTACATCTGTGACTCTATTTCTGTTATGTAAATAAGTTCATTTGTACCATTTTTTTTTAGATTCTACATATAAGCTTTATCACATGATATTTGTCTTTGTCTGACTTACTTCATTCAGTATGACAATCTCTAGGTCCATCTATGTCCCTGCAAGTGGCATTATTTCATTTTTTTTATGGCTGAGTAATATTCCATTGTATATATGTACTATATCTTCATTATCCATTCATCCATCAATGGGCGTTTAGGTTGCTTCCATGTCCTGGCTATTGTAAACAGTGCTGCAATGAACATTGGGGTGCATGTATCTTTTTGAATTATGGTTTTCTCTGGATATATGCCCGGGAGTGGGATTGCTGGATCGTATGGTAGTTCTATTTTTAGTTTTTTAAGGACTCTCCCATGCTGTTCTGCATAGTGGCTGCACAAATTTACATTCCCATCAACAGTGTAATAGGGTTCCCTTTTCTCCACATCGTCTCCAGCATTTATTGTTTGTAGATTTTTTGATGATGGCCATTCTGACCAGTGGGGGGTGATATCTCATTGTAGTTTTGATTTGCATTTCTTTAATAATTAGTGATATTGAGCATCTTTTCATGTGCCTCTTGGCTGTCTGTATGTCTTCAGAGAAATGTCCATTTAGATCTTCCTCCCATTTTTTTGATCGGGTTGCTTGTTTTTTTGATATTGAGCTGCATGAGCTATTTGTTTATTCTGGAGATTAATCCCTTGTCGGTTTCTTCATTTGCAAACATTTTCTCCCATTCTGAGGGTTGTTTTTTTCATTTCGTTTATGGTTTCCTTTGCTGTGCAAAAGCTTTTACATTTAATTAGGTCCCATTTATTTATTTTTGTTTTTATCTTCATTGCTCTAGGACGTGGATTGAAAAAGATCTTGCTGCGATTTATGTCAGAGTGTTTGGCCTATGTTTTCCTCTAAGAGTTTTAAAGTATCTGGCCATACATTTAGGTCTTTAGTCCATTTTGAGTTTATTTTTGTGCATGGTGTTAGGGAGTGTTCTAATTTCATCCTTTTATATGTAGCTGTCCAGTTTTCCCAGCACCACTTATTGAAGAGACTGTCTTTTCTCCATTGTATATTCTTGCCTCTTTTGTCCTAGATTAGGTGACCATAGGTGTGTGGGTTTATCTCTGGACTTTCTATCCTGTTCCATTGATCCTGTTCCATTGATCTTTCTATCCTGTTCCAGTACCATATGTTTTGACTTCTGTAGCTTTATCTTTAATTTTGTTTTAGTATTTGAACTTAAGTTTGAAATCTATATTGAAATATATAGATATATAGATTATTTGTAATGATATTGATATGTTAAAATCTATTAAAATGACACAAATCTATAAATAACATAAACTACATAAATAACAATAAATCTGTGAAGATTACCAAGAATTGCATAAGCCGATCGAGTAAATTTTTTTATTTGCATATTTTGCCTCTAGTCCTTGAATATATGCTTGTTCAATCTTTATATACCTAAATTTAATTATAATTACAGATAGTTTTATTTTCCACACGTTCATGAAATATTATACTCTGACTTTTAACAAGCTAGTATATGCTTTTCCTCATTTTTTATGAAATTTCATATAGTTGAATATGTGCATATGCACTTTGCAAGGTTAGTTTTTTTCAAAAATGGAGTTATATCCCATATGTTTGTCTATTACTTGATTTTCTCATATGACAATGCAGTACCGGGCAATAACTATAGATCCAATTCATGGTTTTTAATTATACACATATTATACGTATATATAGCTTTAATCATTTATCCCAGGTAAGTGCTACACCTTATCACAGCATGTAGGATCTGTAAGTGCTGACAGCCCCCATATTTATATTTCTACACCTTGTCCAAACACAGTGCATGGCTCTAGTGAAGTCCCAGTGACTACCTGAGTGAATTAATGAATGCACAAGTTATTTGTTCATTATAGAATGGCACAAATATTGCTTTTATCCAGTTAAGGCTAAAAAATAGAAACTCAACTCACTTATGTTTGGATGACACCAATTTTGTTTGAGGAAAACAATAGATTATTGAAAACTAACAAAATATTTCAAATTTAAAAAATTTTAATACCACGACTTTAAGCTTTGTTCACAGATAAGACCTTCAGGTGTGAGACGTAAAACAGTACAAAACAGAGTTAAACTACCATACGACCCAGCAATCCCACTACTGGGCATATACCCTGAGAAAACCATAGTTCAAAAAGAGTCATGTACCACAATGTTCATTGCAGCTCTATTTACAATAGCCAGGACATGGAAGCAACCTAAATGTCCATCGACAGATGAATGGATAAAGAAGATGTGGCACATATATACAATGGAATATTACTCAGCCATAAAAAGAAATGAAATGGAGGTATTTGTAATGAGGTGGATGGAGTTAGAGTCTGTCATACAGAGTGAAGTAAGTCAGAAAGAGAAAAACAAATACAGTATGCTAACACATATATATGGAATCTAAGGGAAAAAAAAAAAAAAGGCCATGAAGAACCTAGTGGCAAGACGGGAATAAAGACACAGACCTACTAGAGAATGGACTTGAGGATATGGGGAGGGGGAGGGGTGAGATGTGACAGGGTGAGAGAGTGTCATGAACATATATACACTGCCAAATGTAAAATAGATAGCTAGTGGGAAGCAGCCGCATAGCACAGGGAGATCAGCTCGGTGCTTTGTGACCACCTAGAGGGGTGGGATGGGGAGGGTGGGAGGGAGGGAGATGCAAGAGGGAAGAGATATGGGAACATATGTATACGTATAACTGATTCACTTTGTTATAAAGCAGAAACTAACACACCATTGTAAAGCAATTATACTTCAATAAAGATGTTTAAAAAAAAAAACAGAGTTAAGTTTGTAATGTAAAATTATGTTCCATTAATTTATTGATTATTATTATCACATTCATAAAAATGAAACTCTTTATACTTCTTCCAATCTTTTCAGTGAGAGCATTTCACCTAACACGACACTTAGAAAAAAAAAACTAGCTTTCCCTGAACATTTTAGACTTATGTGTTTATTTCATAAAATCTAGGTGCATATATTATATCTGCATTTTGTTTATTAATGCCTAGGTGCATCATATATTAGTGCTGCCTAATGTAGAATTGCATAGCAGTGTGTTTATTATGAATCATTCATTCTACATACTTATTTGTTTATTTAAAGTGTGGATTTAAAGTTTAATGTTCTTTGAGAATGGGGGCTCTTCTTTCATGTTTACGGAATTTAGTGGTAAATTTAATTCATCAGTTCAAGTAATTATGGTTCACACTGTCTTCTAAATATCAGGCACTAGTGTAGGAGGTAAAATTACAGAGATAAAATCTAAATCAATGAACCTAAACTAATAATTCATAGAAAATAAAATTTAATTTTGTAATTTGCCAAGGCAGAATATTAAAAGGATTAACTCCACTATTATTTTAAATGTCAGTGATTGTGGACAGTACACCATAATCAAACTATTCTCTCCTTACCTAGTCCTGTCTGTTGGAAAATCCTCCTCTCTTTCCTGGCAAAAACTGATGTTCTAGATACCCACCGAGAACATAGGCTCACATCTATATATAAAGTAAGCATGTCTTTCCCCTGTAGTCATCATCTTCTTTTCCTTCTCATCCTCCTGCTCCTCTTTGTCTTCTTTCTTTCTGCTTGTTCTGTGTTTTGCTTTCCATCCTCTCTCTATCTACCACCTCTGTTCTCTCAGTTCAGTTTCTCAGATCCCTTAGGAAGGACTATATGCACTTAGTTTCCATTCCCAGGAATATGTGTTTTCAGCAGAAATGAGAAATCACTTCATTGCTAATGAAGAGGTAAAGGCAGATGGGAAGAAGGGAGACAATAGTTTCGTATTCAAGTATTTAGTATTTAAGGAGGTTGCTAAGGTCATGTCAATATCCTGAACTCCTGCACTTAAGCCACAGTTAAAAGGCAAAGCCAGTCTGAAACTACAACCACCAATGTTTTTACCTTTTTCTTCTGCGTTGAATAGTCTCTCCTCCAACTCACTTCACAATTTGTATATATCCTACATTTTCCACCACATGTCAACATTTCAATGTACGAACATTTACTGAAGCATGAAAATAGGTGTAGTCATGGATATATTTCGGATATGTAAAAAATTCTCTTTGTATATACTGTTAAACATTTTTGTGATATCAGAGCTTCCTGCATTCAATCAGGCAACCAATATACCACAGTAAAGAAATGCCACTAAAGACCAGAACTGTGCTACATGCTAAAAGTGACAGAAAAAAATAACTTTGAGAAAAATTTCTTTACAATTAAAAAAAAAAGTCTTCTCAACTAACCTATTTAGAATTTATTATATATATGTATTATTTTCTTCCAAATATTTTGTCAATTCTTGCCATTTAGGGGAAAGGTAACATGATGTGTTGTTTGAATTCATGTGATCTGGGTTTTACTTTAATTCTTTTGATTATTTGCAAAATGAGACAGTAAAGTCTCTAAAACTGGTTGGGTATCACTTTCCCTATCTGAAAAGGGTATGATTAATATATGTTGTCCAATGTTATTTGACAAGTTCAATGAGAGTATATAGGTATATGCATTTAAACATTATTTTACTACTCACAAGCAAGACCATCTATTAAGCTATATATTTGAAATTCACGTTCTTTCTCCATTACCAATGGACTGCTCTCTACTTTTCAAAATGTTGTATTTCTCAAGGAATTTTCAGGCTACTTTATCAGACTTTAAAACTATTCTTTTTTCCTCTTTCAAGAAACGTGTTGCAATTTCTTAACTCAGAACCTTGTACTGTCTAATCTTTGTGTTATGTGGAACTGTATTCCAGGCCAATTTTTTCCTGTAGCTACATAGCTGCCTTGTAAGCCGGTGGGGAGCAATTCATTCATTTCACCTGTGGTAAAACATTTGTTTTTGTTTATTTAAACATTATAGAAGCAAGAGTTCCTTAAGCCCATTCAAGAGAAGATTCAGCTCATATTCTCTAGTATGTATCAAAAAGCAATTATAGCTTTTCTGAACAAGTTTATCACTAGAATATGTTTTCCAAATAAAGGTTTTACATAAGTCTATTTATTAGAGAAAGGAAATGGATATTGAGAGTAAGAACTAAATGCAGTTTACTAACAATTGTTACTGACTGCTGTCTGAAAAAGAGACCTGAAAGATTACATTTTTTATCAACTGCTTATAGCATATTTTTCCGAGGATGACAGATGTAAGTGCTCTAATTTCGATTGTATACATAAAGAGTTTTTGCTGTAATAATCTTGTTTCTTTTTGAGTCTCTCTTAAGCAAACTTGATATGCTGATTTGTTGACCACGTATGCATTAAAATTTGTAAGATTCTCAAAATAAACAGAAAAAGTACAGAGTTGGAAAACTGCACAGCGTATGGGGATAGTGTAAGGGGGTTGAAATGGTTGGGGTGTATAAGAAATATTTCAAAAAGAAATTAAACTTTGAAGTGAATTTATAAAGAGAAGGAGTCAGCAAAATGTTGGAATTGGGGAGGGGGAATTGGGGCAGAGGCAATGGCATGAACAAATGCATACAGATATGAGAGAACGTGGAGAGCTTGGGTATAACAAATAGCAAAAGATATCAGTGGTGACCTGGCAGAAGTTGAAAGATATTGGGGAGTGTTGTATGCCAGGCCTTGGTACCTTAACTTTTACTCCTCATTAGTAGTAATAGTTTTTAGAGTTTAACTGAAATTTAACATGGATGGAACATCTTAAATGAGACGTTTGTGTCCATAAACTGCACCTATGCAAAGTTCTGATTCAGGGACAATGACATTGAAAGCAGCAAGGGCAGAGTTTTTCCCTAGAAATCTCTGCAGTGAAATCTTAAGTCCTTTGCAACCTGGAAAACATATTTCAGAATGAACTGCCAGATGCTACTGGCAAGAAGTGTATTACTCAGAAGAGACTCCTATTTGCCAGTTTTAGAGGTTAAGCAACATATTCAGATGTCAAAATGCATCCCCTCCACATTTTTCTCCCTGCTGTTTTGTTTTTTTTTTTAACATCTTTATTGGAGTATAATTGCTTTACAATGCTGTGTTAGTTTCCGCTTTATAACAAAGTGAATCAGTTATACATATACATATGTTCCCATATCTCTTCCCTCTTGCATCTCCCTCCCTCCCACCCTCCCTATCCCACCCCTCTAGGTGGTCACAAAGCACAGATGTGATCTCCTTGTGCTATGCGGTTGCTTCCCACTAGCTATCTATTTTACGTTTGGTAGTGTATATATGTCCATGCCACTCTCTCACTTTGTCACAGCTTACCCTTCCCCCTCCCCATATCCTCAAGTCCATTCTCTAGTAGGTCTGTGTCTTTATTCCCGTCTTCCCACTAGGTTCTTCATGACCTTTTTTTTTTTTCCCTTAGATTCCATATATATGTGTTAGCATACTGTATTTGTTTTTCTCTTTCTGACTTACTTCACTCTGTATGACAGACTCTAACTCCATCCACCTCACTACAAATAACTCCATTTCATTTCTTTTTATGGCTGAGTAATATTCCATTGTATATATGTGCCACATCTTCTTTATCCATTCATCTGATGATAGACATTTAGGTTGCTTCCATGTCCTGGCTATTGTAAATAGAGCTGCAATGAACATTGTGGTACATGACTGTTTTTGAATTATGGTTTTCTCAGAGTATATGCCCAGTAGTGGGATTGCTGGGTCGTATGGTAGTTCTATTTTTAGTTTTTTAAGGAACCTCCATACTGTTCTCCAAAGTGGCTGTATCAATTTACATTCCCACCAACAGTGCAAGAGGGTTCCCTTTTCTCCATACTCTCTCCAACGTTTGTTGTTTGTAGATTTTTTTATGATGGCCATTCTAACCGGTGTGAGATGATATCTCATTGTAGTTTTGATTTGCATTTCTCTAATGATTAATGACGTTGAGCATTCTTTCATGTGTTTGTTGGCAATCTGTATATCTTCTTTGGAGAAATGTCTATTTAGCTCTTCTGCCCATTTTTGGATTGGGTTGTTTGTTTTTTTGATATTGAGCAGCATGAACTGCTTGTATATTTTGGAGATTAATCCTTTGTCAGTTGCTTCATTTGCAAATATTTTCTCCTATTCTGAGGGTTGTCTTTTATCTTGTTTACGGTCTCCTTTGCTGTGCAAAAGCTTTTAAGTTTCATTAGGTCCCATTTGTTTATTTTTGTTTTTATTTCCATTTCTCTAGGAGCTGGGTCAAAAAGGATCTTGCTGTGATTTATGTCATAGAGTGTTCTGCCTATGTTTTCCTCTAAGAGTTTGATAGTGTCTGGCCTTACATTTAGGTCTTTAATCCATTTTGAGTTTATTTTTGTGTATGGTGTTAGGGAGTGTTCTAATTTCATACTGTTACATGTACCTGTCCAGTTTTCCCAGCACCACTTATTGAAGAGGCTGTCTTTTCTCCACTGTATATGCTTGCCTCCTTTATCAAAGATAAGGTGACCATATGTGTGTGGGTTTATCTCTGGGCTTTCTATCCTGTTCCATTGATCTATGTTTCTGTTTTTGTGCCAGTACCATACTGTCTTGATTCCTGCTGTTTTAATTATAGGAAAACCAAAAACAGTGAAGTAGATGATCTTACTTGTCTAATTCTGGAAATCAGAAGCAGGAGAGGTAAGAGATATTTCAATAATAATTGGCCATTTATTTATGATAATATGAAATTAAAATAGATATTTCATTCTAAATATTCTTCTACATTTCCACAGCCACTGTTCTTTTCCAGACTTTATCACCCACTCCAAATCATTGTCGGAGCCTACCACACGGGTCCCCCCGGCCTCAGTCTTTTCCATCTGGTCTCCTATACCGTAGCTTAAATAATTGTCGTCCAAAATGCAACTGTGCCCATTTCCTCCTCTCTCAAATCCCTCTTATCTCTTCAAACCTTATAGGATTATGTCCAGTCTTTTTACCATGTATACAAAGCTCTCCACAAAACATCCCCTTAACTATCTTTCCAGACTTATCAGCAGAATGTATTAGTCCATAAAAGTGTTATATGACATTTATTTCTCCCTTTATTATCTTTGCATCCTAAATACATATTTGCATATAAGAAATGGTTTTGCAAGACAGATTCCAGACTAGCTAAAAAGCAAATTATAGACTAATTTTCATAAAATCTTGAAAGCAAAACAGAGAGATGGGTTCCAGAAATGCTTCTGTAAAGAAAGCTTTAAGCTATAAATCAGCTCTGCTTATCATACAGAGATTAGGAGGGGGAGAATGTTTATTACACAGGGGAGAGTTCCAAAAGAAGGAATAAAGAGAAGTCACCAAGCAACAGATGACTTTTTTTAAAAAGTTATTTATTTATTTATTTATTTTATTTTTGGCTGTGTTGGGTCTTCTTTTCTGTGTGAGGGCTTTCTCTAGTTGCGGCAAGCGGAGGCCACTCTTCATCGCGGTGCGCGGGCCTCTCACTATCGCGGCCTCTCTTGTTGTGGAGCACAGGCTCCAGACGCACAGGCTCAGTAGTTGTGGCTCATGGGCCCAGTTGCTCCGCGGCATGTGGGATCTTCCCAGACCAGGGCTCGAACCCGTGTCCCCTGCATTGGCAGGCAGATTCTCAACCACTGCGCCACCAGGGAAGCCCGCAACAGATGACTTTAACTTAACTCTGCTGAGTAGAGGAAAAGGGTCAACGGATTTTAAACTCACAACCCATCACTCACAAAAATCCCCTCCTCCCTTAATGAGCAGTCGAGAGAATCCAGAAATATATCTTCAGTATTATTTCCTCCTGGAAAATGAAGGAGTTTCTTATAAAGCTGTAAGGTGAATGAAGTATAAAGAAAACTGTATTTTATTTTTTCTTAATAAACATAAGTTTGTTATAAAATGTACTGTTTCTCCTTTCATTAACATATGTGGTGTTTTTAACAACTATAACTACACACACTTTGAATATGTTGGTTTATATTGGTTTGTTGCCTATCTTTGCACAATGTGAGATTTATATAGTATGATGTCTGGTTAAAATATATATATATCTTTGTTCTCTTGAGGCATGCCATGAAAACATAATATTGAATGAAAGCTACATTGTAAGATTTCTCTGAAGCCTATGGTCCTCAGTGCTGGGCTACGTGCCAAAATCCTTGTAAAGATATCAGAATATCTGATACTCAGGCTAAATTGATGGATGTTCTGCAACAGAAGTGTTGTGTTGGAGCCTGAGTAGCTACATATTTTTCTCAAATTTCACATGTAATTTTTTTCTGTGTGGCTACATTGCTCTGAAAATTCATGATGAAAGTAAGCAGAGATGAAGAGATGAATATCGAAAAAATTATTTGAAAGTCATTTGCAATTTTAAAAAGTTCATTAACTAAAGGAAATTAAGCTTCATCTCCTCTCTTGCCTGAGATAAACTTAATGCAATTTTTTTCTTACTCCTTAGTTGTCTAATAGAGCTTAATGCCTAAGTTACAGTACGTTTTAATAATGTTGGGTGACTGGGTAGATGCTGAGTTAGCAGGATGAATGGATGAATAGAGGATAGATGACAGACAGATTGGTAAGTGCATAGATATGCAGTTGTATGGATATACAGATAATACATTGCACGTATGTAATGAGTGGAAAACGAAGGATTGATCAATGAGTTGGCAAGTACCTGGGTTGATGAATGAAAAAACTGGTGAAGGAATGGATGAATGAATCTGTGAATAAAGGATGATTAAAGGAAGAAGAGCAGTAAAATTTCTAGGCTCTCCTTGCAATGTCTAATCTACTAAACTGCCCAGATTAAACAAAATAAGAATTTGAGTTTTGTCATGTCCAGTAAAACAATTTCAAATTGAAGAAGTTTATTTGTTAATTTTTTGGTGTGAATACATTTTTTTGTATGTTTCAGTACGTCATTGTTGTCGCTACTGAGCTCCACTGCATGAGCATGTCACAATTTAGATTTCCATTCACTTTCTCACGTTTTTAACTGTTTAATTAATTTTAAAAGTCCCTATATTAGTAAAATGTTTTCTGTTTATCAAGTGTGTTATACTTACAGGATCTAACTCAATTCTCAAATATCAGTATTACCTATCAATACTGAATAGTATTGATATATGGTATTGATATAGTATTGATATATATATGACAATATAGAGAATGCCATCATTATTACCACTTTATAAGTGAGGGATGATGAAAACATCAAGAACTAATATCATTTTCAGGCCTATATGCTTGAAAACAGAACCAAAACCAGAACTCAGGACCCTGTACTCTTCTTGGAAATCTGTTTCTAGAAAAGTAGTACAATTTCTTCACTTTGGTATTTCCTTGTACACTCAGGAAATGTGATGTATTAAATAAATATTTAAACCCACTTATTCATTAAAATATTTATTTAAATTAATGGCTTTTTAAATATGTACATCAGGATTCAGCAGTCTTAAGCCAGATTCCATACGTCCTCCCTCCCCAAGTTACACGCTGTAAGAAATTCGTACTTGGTTGTATGGGCATACACCCCCATCTGAATAATTCCTGATTGCCATTGATTCCATGAAACTTCTTTTAATCTCAGTCAATGTTTAAGTTGGCTATATTTGAAAATGCAAGTAAAACATACACGTCATTGACATTCTTGCAGTATAGTATAAAAAGAATAAAAAAGAAAAAGATATTTTGGGCATTTCCTATTCAACAATTAAAAAGTGACTCCAAGAGTTGAAGAGACTTTTAGTTCTGGGAAACAAAATAACTATATTTCCAATAAATTTGTAGTGGTCAAATTACAAAAAATGAATTTATATATTTTAATAATAGTATTAATTATCATTATTATTATGTTTATAGTTTATTGAGCACTAACTCAATGCTACATGTTTTGATATCAATTTTTAGTACAGTATTTTAAAAGCTTACAGTTACCTTCTATGGCATGATATGGTGTAACAATCATATATTCATTCAACCAAATATGTATAGAGGTCCTTTAGTGTTCCAGGCACTGTTCTAGATGTTTAAGATATGTCTGTGAATGAAAGAGATATGATCCCCCCTTGATCTAGCTTATATTCAAGTGGGTGGAGATAGGCAGTGATTAGTAACCAAATAAATAAACAAAATCTCAAAAAATATATTTATATGGTATATTAGAAAGATAAATGTTATACAAAAAAACAAAAAAGAAATTAGAGTAGAAGGAGGATATTTAGACGGTATGGGAGACAGGAGATTTATTTTGTAACTCTCTAGCTGTATACCTTCTTTAGCCTCCATGAAACTCACGGAGAAAGTAAAAACTGGAATACTTGCATTTAGTGTTTTAAAGGTAACAATATTTTAAATTGCTTGAAATATGGCTGGTATATAATAAGCACTATGCATGTGTTTCTTAAAAATCATACTGAGTTCACAATAGATTATTCATTATGTAAGACATCAAATACTAGCACAGGTTCATAAGTTCTCTGACCCTTCTCTGCCAGGTACCCCACATTTCTGAGGCTCCAGATAATTTACAGAGTTTGCATTATATCTTGATTGCTAGATCCTGTATATATTGGCTTCATTTGTAAATCCAATGGAAAATAAATAATTCACATTAAGCAATAAGGCAAGAGAACATATTCAAATCCATAAGATTAAAAATAAATTCACATAACAATACTTTCAGAATGATGGGGAATTTGAAAATCTAATATGTGGTAGTTTAATTATCTGCTGACTCTGAGACAATCTTTTTTGTTTTGGTTAAAGCAAATATTTTAAAAGGATTTGGGGGACAGACATCCAGTTCAGCTGTTATACTTTGTCAGTGACACACTCAAAAATTGTCTCCATTCAGCCTTCAAATGGCAGGAGGATTTGCTTAAGTAGAGAGGACCATTATATTCAATCATATTCAACTAGATAAAAGTACCTACAGGAAATATTCACCACTGACTTAGTAATTCTGACATCTATAAAATCTTGCTATGTATTTTATACCTAGTTCCTCGGTGTTATTGTTCATAATATTAATAAGCCATTATTCTTGTTTCTGGTAGAAGGAAGTGTAGCCATTTTCTGTCAGGTCAATTACCTGATGAACCATAATGGCTCCAAAAGGAGAATTTTCTGGCGTGTTCAGGAGTGAATCCAATGCAGGGGGCACGGGTTCGATCCCTGGTCGGGGAACTAAGATTCTACAAGCCGCAGGGCATAGCCAAAAAAAAATAAATAAAAGAAAAAACCTCTCTCAAGTACTCAACTATGTAGAGTGTACCTACTTACAAACACTAAGGCTTTTCAAACACAAATTGGAAAACAATTCTAGGTGCTTTGGAAGAGAACACAGAACATTTTTTTCTTAATATGGTATGTAGTAGAGTATCATGCATCAGCATCAGAATCATTTGTTTATTCATTAGTCATCTCTAGCTATTATAGTTTAAATGGTTTTTAAAAAGAGGCAGTTTTTATTGTGATGGAGCATATTATCTAGTGAGACTGATGGGCAATGTTAAACAATAACACAGATAGAAAGACAAATAGAAACTGTGATAAGGAAAACTGAAATATAACTGTATGCACCAGAATAGCATTGAAAATATTGAAATGCTTCTGTAACACTTGGTAAATAGTCATTACCTAGGTCACCCTGGCCCATTCCTTTGAATGTTCCTGAACTTTCCATTATTCAGAAACTAAATATGTAATAAGTCTTCCAACAGGGCATCTCAGGACCCTACTCAAGCATAAATGAGCATCAGTCCTGTTGCTATTGGTTTGTGCCTGTTGTTATATAATTTGCTATATGTATATTATAATAACACACCTAGTTAACATACTTGGAAAAAATATAATATGCTAAGAGAAATACAACTATATGCCAAAATTATACTGGGGTGATCAGAGGTGGGTATCTTTCAGAAAATGGAATTTACAGCTGAAATATAAAGAATGAATGAATTGGCCAGTAAATATTACTAATTGTAGAGTCTTTTAGGCAGAAGAAACATGGCCATGTAGTGGTCCTGAGGTATGAAAGAGATTGGCATAGTTAATCAACAAAAGAAGATCAAAGTGGCTTTATTATAAAGGTCTATTACATGGGGCAAGGCACATAGAAAAATGTCAGTGTGGTTGTGATCTTGACATATTCCAAAGTTAACTTGGTTGATCTGAAAATGCAATACAAAATTCAACTTTTTAATAACTGATTGTGGCACAACATGCTTGGTGTTGAAGTTTTAATATATTCTGACATGCCTACATGCCTAGTCCTAAAATTTAGTGGAGAAGACAATACGTACTTAGAAGCTGACTGAATAGCTAAGAACATGGCCACTGCCTGGGTCAAAATATCTCTTCTGACAATAAATTCCAAGAGTAAAAGTGAAGTTCCTGAGGCTTGAAATGTAACGTCAAAATACATTTTGGTGTGCTGCTCTGTGTAAGATATAGTTTTACCGGTGAATGCAAAAATGTTTAAGACACCTGTTTCCTATGAGCCTCATGAAGTAAGAGATTTCATCTTATTTTGTATTGTATTTGCTGGGTTTTCTCCAGCCAAATAAACAATGACACTAAATAAAGATATAGGGAAAGAAAAGAATGATGGTTAGGAGAAAAGAACAGAGAAAGCAAGGTAGAAGTTTTTCTTCTAAAATAGTATGCAAATTAATAATGCCTTCAATTTAATGGGTTGTTGTTAAAGCTCTGCTGAAAGATTGAATGAAGGAGGAAAATGCATATAATGAAGAAACTATATTTACCAATACTTGATAGTGCATGAATTAGAAATTAATGGCATCTATTTGTGATGGGACTTCACATAGACTGTCTGTGCTTACCAGCTTGTTTGTAGAAGCTTTCTTGCAGGATGTAGAATGTGCCTAGAAGGAAATATAACGTTAAGGGTCTAGGTTGTTGTATCAATAATATTTGCTAAGCACTATTGCGCTGCATGAATATAACACAATTTGTGAATCTATTCACCTGTTGATGGACATTTGTGTTGTTTTCAGTTTTTAATCATTACAAAGTTTCTATGAACATTCATGTATAGATCTTTTATGGACATAAATTTCCTTTTTTCTTGGGTAAATACCTAGGAATGAAATGACTATTTCCCAAAGTAGTTGCACCATTTTACATTCCCACCAGCAGTGTGCAAGATTTTGGTTCCTTCATGTCCTCTCAAGTATTTAGTATGGTTAGTCTTTTTAATTTTTGTCATTCAAATAGGTGTGCAATGATATTTAATTATGATTTTAATTCACATTTCCCTGTTGATGAATGATGTTGAGCATTTTTTATGTGCTTTTTGCCATTCATATATCTTTTTGATGAATCATCTGCTCAAATATTTTGTACACTTTTTTTTTTTAAATCAGGTTGTATATTTTGTTACTGTTGACTCAACAATTCTTTATATATTCTGGATAAAAGTCATTTATCAGATATATGCTTTGATCGCTTCTCGGCCTTTTGGCTAAGATCAAGTGCAGATATATGCTTTGTATTGATTTTCTTCTGATCTTTGGCTTCCCATTTTGTTCTCTTACTAGTTCCTTTTGAAGAAATTCTTATTTTTTTATTTTGATGAAGTATAATCTGTGAATGTGTTCTTTTTGGATTGTGTTTCTGGTGTAATATTCAAGTAATCTTTTTTTAACACAAGGTAAAAAATGTTTCCTGCTATAATCTCTATAGTTTTAGGGTTACCATTTAGTCCTATGATCCATTAATTTTTGTATATGGTGCCAGGTATGGACCAAAGCTCATATTTTTGCATATGGATATCCAATTGTTCCAACACAATTTATTGACTCATTTGTTCTCCACGTGTATTTTATTTGCCCTATTATATAAAAAAACCTCAACTGTTTAAAATATGTGTGAGTATATCTCTGGATTCTATTCTATTCCATCCATCTATTTAGACAGGTGAGTTTGAGTTTTAAGAAGCCCATATAATTGAAGCATCTTTCAGACATTAAAATGAATTGGTGTCTGGCCAAGGGAAGACAGGTGAATACAAATAATTGAAGAAGCTATAGGAATATCCAAAACCAAAGTTGTTGAGGACTTCTTGTGTTTATTTATGGAGAAGAGCCACAAGAGAATGTAGAAAATATCGAGAAAACATTCAGCCTGGCATAATAAATAAATGAAGGATAAAGTTTTCCCCAGGGTTCTTAGAGAATAATGTTGTTAAAGAGGAAACTCTTAAAGTAGTGTCAAATCCTACATAAAAGTAAAGTAAGTCAGGCCTGGAACAAGCCATAGATTTCTCAGCCCTTGAAAAAAACTTCATCAAATGTATTTCTTCAAGAGAAAAAAAAAGTTTAAAAATGAATTACCCATAGATATTCTAATTCTAAAATGCAGAAATCACAAAGAAATTGAGCCCATGGGGTAAGGTAGTCCTACAAGTCAGAGGAGTATAAGGTAGATGTTAACATCCCAATGATAAACTCTGTTTATTTCACAGGTCTACTGGAGGCCATTATTCCATTTTAAGCCATGAAGATGAAATGTTCCATAACAGAAACATCCAGAATAATGTTTAACCAAATATCTGGGCACTGTGGCCCACCTAAGTTGAAATATAAAATTACCCATTACAGTATCTAATTAAACAAAAATTTTTATATTAACCTTTGCCACTATAGAGCTGTAAAATAGACCAGTCAATAAATAAGCTCAGCACTGCATTGAAGATTCAGTAAACACTTACTAATTTTAGATAGTTTTTCTGACATAACACAGGAAATGTTATTAACTTCATGAAGACAACAAATTCCATGATAGACAGAAGTTTACTCCAAACACACAGTGTGCAGAAAGTTTCTGATACCCATCTTTTATGTTGTCAGTACCCTTTTGTTCTGTTTTATAAATAATGTTCATGATGAATAAAACATCAGATATTTTCTGACTCTTACAATTTCTGGATCTGTGGTGAAGGATTGAGGTTCTCATTAGAACTATAAATGACTATATAAAGGGCATCATAAGTGTTGTTGGAAAGTCCTAATATTATTCCTGAGACATGAAATGAGATAATGAACAAAAGAAACATGCAAATGTCTGGACTTTAAGGGTGATGTGCCTTCTAGTAACTTTCTGATCCAAATGGTAAATGTAGTATGGATATGAACTGTGAATTATTTCTCCCTGTTTACTTCTTTTACTTTAATATTAAGTTTCTGTATACTTAATCCAAGTGTGATATTTTATGTGTCAACCTTGCTAGGCTATAGTACCCAGTTATTCAACCAAACGCTAATCTAGGTGTTGCAAAGATAAATATCTATATATAGATATATATAGATACTTTTTTTTGGCCATGCTGTGAGGCAGGTGGGATCTTAGTTCCCCAACCAGTGTTCAAACCCGAGACCCCGGCATTGGAAGCATGGTGTCTTAACCACTGGACAGCCAGGGAAGTCCAAGATATTTTTAAAATGTGGTTAACATATACAATAATTTGGCTTCAAGTAGATTATCCTTACCAATATGGGTGGAACTCATCCTATCACTTAAAAGGCTCTATGAGCAAAACAGATTATTTTCCTGGAGAAGAAATTCTGCCTTAAGAGTGTAGCATCAGCTCCTGCCCAAGCTTTTTCAGCCTACAGGCCTGCCCTACATAATTCAAACTTTTCAGCCCCCAAGGTACATTTTATTTATTAAGAGATTATTGCCCAATAAATGAAAGGCATAAAAGTGTTCTGAAAGATCTACTTCATACAAAAAGTTTAAAGAAGTGGCTTTCTTCTGAGAGTTTCATTTCTTCAGCTTTCTCCCAGGCACTTTATGCCAAATTATGAGGAGGCATTCAATACCTGCCACATTCCTTGATTCACATTCATAGCTTCTCTGAATTATCTAAACCCCAAAAGAAAATACATCAAGATGTGATAATCATAGGAAACAGTATTTTCATACTCTAATTAAACTCACAAAAAGGCTGAATGAATTCCTTCAGGTTCCCAAAAATATATTTCCAGATGAGGGGAAAGAAAACATAAAAATTGTATTGGGGGCAAAGATATAAATTACTAAGATTTATAAAGGACCTATTTCACACTTTATGACCATCATTTTACACACACACACATACACAGACACAGAGTACATATATATAATTATACATATATACATACAAATTTGAAGCGATAATAGATTTTGGGAAGGAGGAATTAAATGGAATAGCATTTACCAGATCTTTCTGCTGAATAATTTCTTTAAACACAGCTAAAAATCAACTGAAAATTATTCAAAATGTCATTAATAAATAAAATTCCGTACTATCATCCCATGGACAATCTCTAAATATGTATCAATGTTTAAAATGTTAATAAATAGCCAATAATGACTGTAGAAAGTTGAAATAGCCCATTGTATTGGTAAATTCCAATCTGAGCTGGAAATGTTTGTTTCTTTGAAATGAATCCCAACACACAGGCTCTTGTAGTTAGAAAGGACACTAAAAGTAAACCTAATCCAAAATAACTCTTTTACAAATGAGTTAATTGAAGTCACTCGATGATTGGTTTGGAACTTGTAACAACTTAGTTCTGACTCTGAGAAAACTAATCACTACTGAAATGACTTTTGGAGAAATTCAATATTGACCTAAAACATTACATTTATTCTTTTATTCCCTAATACTCAATCCTTTTAAGAATCTCTTGAAAGCTACAAATTCTCTCCAGAGAAAAATGTACCCATCTTTGTACACATATAATGTAATATTCACCTTAAGTCTATCTGTATACTCCCACCACTGAGTTAAAAGAAAAGGTGGGGGGCATAAGAGGTGTCTTCAATGTCTCAAAGTAATCATCCACAAAGTATTACAAATTAATCAACTACAAGGTAAATATCACAGAAAATTTGAGAACTCTCATGGAAGATGAGATTGATTGATTTAAGAAATCATAGGCTACCATTGTATGTGTAAGGCTGCCTTATTCAAAATCCGTCACTGAAAAGAGAAGCATTCCCCTCCATTACCCCACAATAAACACCAATCAATCAATCAACACCAATCAATCAACAAACCAACAGAAAAAAACTATATTCTCTTAAAAGAAAAAAAAAATTGATACAAAAGATATCATAATACTCATTATTTTAGATACTTTATGCCAAAAAGTCACAAAAATTAATACCTATTTTAATAAAAATGTCCCCATTTACAAAAATGTGTATTACATATAATTCTTATATTTGAGAAAATTCAATTTGTCTGCTCTTTCTCCCAAAGGAGGCTTATATAAATTTAATCTATTAAAATGAAATTCATTTTTAGTAGCACATTAACCAGATGTTATGCTAAGCTATTTCTGCATAATTTAGAAACTAAATCAGCCCCTTATACATATGTTAGTGATTCAAGGCCAATTCTCTCAATGTTAATCAGAAGATATTATCATTGATAGAACCAAATGTTGCAACAAAAAACCTGAGGGTCAAAGTTAATCTTGACTTTAGTATTAGTGTGTGCTTGTGAGTGTTTAGGGACTGTTGACGTTCCATCTCCTTAAAAAGATGGTAAAGTAGCAAGAAGAGGTCATCTGTATTTGTGTGCTATATATACCAAGAATTAACCACAGTATATAGATCAGTGCTACCAAACAGAACACACTGCTTAATAAATCCTTATAAAGGAGATGCATCGTGTATAACAGCACTTTAACCCTAGAATGGTTTTCCAAACATTGTTAAGTACATCCATTTTGTTAATTCATTAACCTCTTGAGATGAATAATTTTAAATTTATTAAGGTAGTCTAAATGGTCTCTTATATATTAAAAAAGTCATTCCTTTTAAATTTCTTGAGCACACACCCCTAAATATGCTCATATTTTATTAATTATGCATTATATACACGTACTCCTGTAGTGGGCAGAACCACAAACGCTGGAGCCAGATTGCTTAGATTTGAATTGCAGCTCTGCCACTTCCTAATTTTGTGACCTTCAGTAAGTTATTATATCAATAGATGCCACTCTTAACCTCATCCTAAGAGATGGGTAATAACAGTACCTACTTCATACAGTCATTGTGAGGATTGAATTGTTTAATATTTGTTAAGCTTACAACAATGTTGTGTGTATATTAATAATATCACTCAATAAGTGAGGGATATTATTGTTATTATTATTGATATACTATTGCATTATAAACCATTCCCCAAATAGAAAAGAATAAAGGGATTACTCACATACACTCATGCACACATATTATATGTACGTGTATATAAATATATGTGTGTATATATGCATGTGTGTATATATGTGTGTGTGTGTATGTATATATATACACATAAAGAGAAAAAGAAAGAGGGAGGAAAGAAGAAGAGGAGAAGGAAGAGATGAAGGAGAAGGAGAAGGTCTAAAACTCTCTTTCCACAGTCAGTCTTATGTACCTCCAAGGTGACTGCAACCCAGTCTGAAGACCACTACTCATAGTTCTAATCATTGTGTTGAAACGCATTTGTGCAATGTTATTGGTCCCAAGGTAACTGGTAAGTTACATACTTTTAATAATAATCAAAATAGTAACCTTTTGTGTATGAAGGTTTCTTCTAGAATTTTCTGACCTTGGTTCACTTTTGCCAATTACAAACCTTTTGCACATCCTGACCCCACTCCTTTGCCTCTCAAATTCTCTTAATCTTGCTGCTACAACCAAAGTTCTTGATAAATGTATTATTAAAATTCTCCAAATTTGAGAAAATCCCATATTTTTTTATTATGACTTTGAAGAGGCCACTATAGTTGTAGTGAACCAAGATTCCCTGGATCTGTTTTCAACCATATCTTTGAAGAGTCAGATCTACTTGATCTTCTGCCGCAGTACAGTCCCCAGTTGTCTCTCCAAGGAGGAGAAAGTGCCATAAACTTTTCATGTGGGCATGAATATGCTGATACTTAACTTTGACCGCTCTGTTCTTCCCCAGCATGCTTTGTCATTGGATAAATTGAGAATTTAGGCAATATTAAGAGATCCGTGCCTGCCTGCACATCCCCTCAGTTTAGCCCAATATTACTCAACTGAATTTTTAAAAATCATTTCAAATTTTGGATTTATACAAAAATATCTATTATGTGTCAGATACTATTAGCTGTTAAGAATACAATGGTGAGGGAAATGATCTAGTCTTTCATATCAAAAAGTATAGAAAAGACTCTCTCTTGCTTGTATTTCAGTCTATTCTCTAGTGGGAGTGAGAATGAGTGAAATGTAGTGCACACAATGGGAAAAAAGAAAATCTGATTGTTCATCCTACTTTGTGTGCCTTGGGACGAAAACCATTAAAATTGCAGCTTTATCCTCGGTTTAAGAACCATAAATTTGGATTATAGTATCTTGGTTCCTGGACTAATTGATTTTCTTGACTTGAATTATGACCTTGATTTCTAAGATTTTTATTTTAGAGCTTATTGCTTGGAATAGCTTTGCTCCTTCTATGTCTCTGGTATCTTTTCGATTACTTGATAATGAGAATTGTAAAACAGGCTGTATTTTACTTTACACTTGGCTTCAAGGAAGGTTGGAACTAAATTTACAACTCAGCTACAGCAAATACCCTGAACATTATGACCTTATTATCAGTACAATTTTCGGCTGCCCTCCACTTGCATCCTTATCACCACACCCCAAATCACACCTTGTATTACAATTTGTGTTTCCCCTGGACCTATTATGCTTTTATTTGTAGTTAAGATTTTATTTTTGATAGTTTGATTTAATTTTTCATAGTTTGATTAATATGTGTCTTGGTGTGTTTCTCCTTGGATTTATCCTGTATGGGACTCTGTGCACTTCCTGGACTTGATTGACTATTTCTTTTCCCATATTAGGGAGGTTTTCAACTATAAGCTCTTCAAATATTTTCTCAGTCCCCTTCTTTTTCTCTTCTTCTTCTGGGACCCCTATAATTCAAATGTGGGTGCATTTAATGTTGTCCCAAAGGTCTCTAAGACTGTCCTCAATTCTTTTCATCCTTTTTTCTTTATTCTGCTCTGCAGTAGTTATTTCCAGTATTTTATATTACAGGTCACTTATCTGTTCTTCTGCCTCAGTTATTCTACTATTGATTACTTCTAGAGAATTTTAAATTTCATTTATTGTGTTGTTCATCACTGTTTGTTTGTTCTTTAGTTCTTCTAGGTCCTTGCTAAACATTTCTTGTATCCTCTCCATTCTATTTCCAAGATATTGGATCATCTTTACTATCATTACTCTGAATTCTTTTTCAGGTAGACTGCCTATTTCCCCTTCATTTGTTTGGTCTGGTGGGTTTTTACCTTTCTCCTTCATCTGCTGCATATTTCTCTGTCTTCTATTTTGTTTAACTTACTGTGTTTGGGGGTCTCCTTTTCTCAGGCTGCAGGTTTGTAGTTCCCATTTTTTTTGGTGTCTGCCCCAGTGGGTGAGGTTGGTTCAGTGGCTTGTGTAGGCTTCCTGGTTGAGGGGACTGGTGCCTGTGTTCTGTTGGATACGTCTGGATCTTGTCTTTCTGGTGGGCAGGGCCACATCCGGTGGTGTGTTTCAGGGTGTGTGTGAACTTAGTATGATTTTAGGCAGCCTCTCTGCTAATGGGTGGGGTTGTGTTCCTGTCTTGTTAGTTTTTTGGCATAGGGTGTCCAGCACTGTAGCTTGCTGGTCGTTGAGTGGAGGTGCGTCTTAGCATTGAGATGGGGATGGGGAGAGCTTTAGCCGTTTGATATTACATGGAGCCGGGAGGTCTCTGGTGGACCAATATCCTGGACTTGGCTCTCCCACCTCAGAGGCCCTGGCCTGACACCCAGCCAGAGAACCATGACCCTGTCAGCCACACAGCTCAGAAGAAAAGGGAGAGGAAAGAAAGAAAGAAAGGAAGAAAGAAAGAGAGAGAGAGAGAGAGAGAGAGAGAGAGAGAGAAAGAAAGAAAGAAAGAAAGAAAGAAAGAAAGAAAGAAAGAAAGAAAGGAAAGAAAGAAAGAAAGAAAGAAAGAAAGAAAGAAAGAAAGAAAGAAAGGAAGGAAGGAAGGAAGGAAGGAAGGAGGGAAGGAAGGAAAAGTTATTAACATAAAAAATAAAAAATAATTATTAAAAATAAAAAAATTAAAAATAATAATAAAAAAAGGAAAAGAACATCCTAACCAAAAAAGAAGTCCACCAATGATAACAGGTGCTAAAAACTATACTAAAAAAATAAAAATAAAACAGACAGACAGAACCCTAGGACAAATGGTAAAAGCAAAGCTATACAGACAAAATCACACAAAGAGGCATACACATACACAGTCACAAAAAGAGAAAAAGGAAAAATTATATATATATATCTATATATAAAAAAAAAGAGGAAGAGATCAACCAAATCAATAAACAAATCTACCAATGATAATAAACTCTAAATACTAAACTAAGATAAACATAAAACCAGAAACAAATTAGATGCAGAAAGCAAACTCCAAGTCTACAGTTGCTCCGAAAGTCCACCGCCTCAATTTTTGGATGATTCGTTGTCTATTCAGGTATTCCAAAGATGCAGGCATATCAAGTTGTTTGTGGAGATTTAATCCGCTGCTCCTGAGGCTGCACGGAGAGATTTCCCTTTCTCTTCTTTGTTCGCACAGCTCCCGGGGTTCAGCTTTGGATTTGGACCCGCCTCTGCGTGTAGGTCGCCTGAGGGCGTCTGTTCTTTGCTCAGACAGGACGGGGTTAAAGGAGCAGCTGCTTCTGGGGCTCTGGCTCACTCAGGCCGGGGGGAGGGAGGAGTACGGAATGCGGGGCGAGTCTGCGGCAGTGGAGGCCAGCACGACGTTGCAATAGCCTGAGGTGCGCCGTGTGTTCTCCCGGGGAATTGTCCCTGGATCACGGGACCCTGGCAGTGGCGGGCTGCACAGGCTCCCGGGAGGGGCGGTGTGGATAGTGACCTGTGCTTGCACACAGGCTTCTTGGTGGCTGCAGCAGCAGCCTTAGCATTTCATGCCCATCTCTGGTGTCCGCGCTGATAGCCCCAGCTCACAACCATCTCTGGAGCTCATTTAGGCAGCGCTCTGAATCCCCTCTCCTCGCGCACCCCGAAACAATGGTCTCTTGCCTCTTAGGCAGATTCAGACTTTTTCCCGGACTCCCTCCCAGCTAGCTGTGGCGCACTATCCCCCTTCAGGCTGTGTTCACGCAGCCAACCCCAGTCCTCTCCCTGGGATCTGACCTCTGAAGCCCGAGCCTCAGCTCCCAGCTCCCAGCCCCCGCCCGCCCAGGCGGGTGAGCAGACAAGCCTCTCAGGCTGGTGAGTGCTGGTCATCACCGATCCTCTGTGTGGGAATCTCTCTGCTTTGCCCTCTGCACCATTGTTGCTGCGCTCTCCTCCTTGGCTCCAAAGCTTCCCCCTGCTGCCATCTCTCGTCTCCGCCCGTGAAGGGGCTTCCTAGTGTGTGGAAACTTTTCCTCCTTCACAGCTCCCTCCCAGAGGTGCAGATCCCTTCCCTATTCTTTTGTCTCTTTTTTTTCTTTTGCCCTACCCAGGTACTTGGGGGAGTTTCTTGCCTTTTGGGAAGTCTGATGTCTTCTGCCAGCATTCAGTAGGTGTTCTATAGGAGTTGTTCCACATGTAGATATATTTCTGATGTATTTGTGGGGAGGAAGGTGATCTCCACGTCTTACTCCTCCACCATCTTGAAGGTCTCCTCCCAACTTATTGTTCAGGCATGTCTTTTTATGTTGATGCAGAAGTGATATAGAAAAATCCAAATGCAAGCTCTTTCAAAAGTGTCTGTTTACTTTATGTCTGCAGACCTATCACTTGCCAAGGTAAGTGGCCAATTTCAGGAGCAATAGGAAGGGAAACATACATAAGCTTCCTATCATAAGATAGGAAAAAAGTCCTCAATCATATGCAAAGGGATGGTTCCAGAAAGGGATGAAAAATTGCCTCTATCAATTAACTCTATTACGTTCTGCTACATTCTTGCTACTACATTGGTTTTGCAGCTTGATTTTCTTCATAGCACTTACTGCTACCTTGTATTATCTTTTCATATTTATATGTGGTTTTCTGCATTTCCAACTGTAACGAAAGCTCCACGAAGGGAGGGAATTGTCTTCCTTATCGTTATGACTCTAGTGCACAGAAAAGTAATTGTTTTATATTAAACACTAAGTGAACATTTGTTCAACAGGGAAATAGTAAATTCATTCTGTTAATACATGGTAACATTCACAAAACACATCTTTAACTTAGGTTTGGATTTTGACACCAGGTATATAAACCATAACTAAAGGCTGGCTCTGTTCCTAATCTCTGACAGGAAAAGTGACAGTTCAAAGACAAATTAGTTGTAGATAAGGGCAAAAAGATAAAAGAGGAGCATAAATTAAGAAGACAAATTAAATAGCTTACCTTCTCACCTATTTCTCCTGGACTTTTCTGTAGCCTCTCATACTGTGGACACAACTGCCTCATGGACATTCTTTTGTCCACTGTCACTGGGGATACCTCACTCTCTTGATCTTCTTAGGTGTCTGCCCACTTATTCATTGGCTCATCACCCTACACATTTTCACAATAGTTTCTGCTCTGATTTTCTTTGTACCTTCTTTTTGGTGACCGCATTCATACACATAGTTTAGCTATGCTTTTCATAACACATTTATTAATTTTCCATCTAATAACACATTTTTATTCCTGAATCCCGGGCATTCACTTCTGACAGAAAGCTGGTTAGCTGCACCCGCAAAAAAACCCGCCTGCACCCTAAGTTTCAAGCCCAAGCTTGTCTCAATTCCACAGTTCTTTATAATGGTCATTATTTCCCTAGCTTTCCGCCTTCACCCACATGGCCCCTCATTTACACCAACACTGCATCAATCACTGAGCCCTGCAAATTCCAGCACTGCCATATCTTTGATGGTTGTTTCCTTCTTACAATTTGTTCCGCCTCCTCAGTTAAAATCTCTCATATACACAACAAAATGGTGCCCTAATTGTCAGACTTCTTCCCTCACTCTCAGATGCAGTATTTCTTAAGCACAACTCCAGTCTTGAGACTTCAGATTACAAAACACTGAAAGCTTCCTAATCTTTAGTGAGAACATAACAGATTTCTCAAACTGTCCTTTAAATCCCTCTGGAATCTCCCTTCTTGTTTCTCTATGGCTACCTTTACTATCTTTTTTTGGAAGGGAGTAAGAAGGGAGTTTCCAGTTTGTGATAGTGTTCCTTTCTTAACTGAGGTGCTAGTTATGCATGTGTTAAGTTTGGACAATGCGCCCATCTGCACATCTATGCAGTGTGCACTCTTCATATGTATATTACACTCCATTAAATGGTTAAATTAAGAGTGATCATAGAGAAGATGAAAGGGAATGTGCTAGTTAAGGCATTTCTAGCTTCTTATATTGCTCAGAAAGAGACTAAAACTATGGTTTATATATTTAGCTCTAATTAAGACACTCATGCCTTTTACATATTTTATATTTATTCCTTAAGAAAAAGGAAGAAAATGTGTAAGTTCCAAAATGCTGTGCTCACTTCAAATGAGCAAAACCTACAGTTTGATGAAATAGCTGCTCACCTTTTTCTGTCATATTTACATGATGTTTTAACCCTTTTTAGTTGTGTACCTCCTAAGAATGTTGTATCTGCACTTAAAATATCTTAAATAAATCAAAACATGAGAACACTTTAACATACCAGAATACTTCTCAACATCTATCTGAAGAATCAATCATAGCTCAGTTTCCTGATACGTATCAGTAATTTTAACCTCTAGTTAAAAGAATCAACCTTGACTTGAGTTTCCTCCATATTCAATTATTTATTGGGTAATACCCTATGAAACATTTTTATTGTGGAAATCTTACTTACCCAGAGGTTACCCAAGCTATCAGTATTTACTGCATTTTTCTGTTACTTTATACTTTTTTTAAAAAAATAGCACATTTGACTCTCATAACAACTTTGCCAGGAAAGGTTCACATTTCACATTGATTTAATCATTTGTGGATAATGAACCTAAAACACAAAGAAGTGAGGCAACTTAGACTCATAGGACCTGAGAGGTATGAAATCCTAACTCTTTCTGCCACAGCCATTACTTAACAGATTAGAGAAAAAAAACTTATTATTGAATACATAAATGAACACATGAATTAATAAACAAACAGCAATAAACATTAGTCCTGATTAAATCTGGAAGGACTCAACAGATGTTCTAAAAACAGAGCCATCATGTTAAATGACTTTCTAGTGTTCATACAACTCTTTTAATAACAGAGCTGAAGCAAGGTTAAAGTCTTCTGATCTCCATTGCCCATGATTGTTTCATAGACAGTGGCTGATTTGCACCCAGATCATTGTGGGGAATTTGTACATTCATTTAAAGAGTTAAAGGTAAAATTAATTCTGCCATATGTTGATTTCCATTTTGTAGAAAGCTAGGACTTACTCCCAGACAAATTGTATTTTTCTGCCATGACTCAAAAAACAAACTGTTATCTCTCCTAAACTAAAAGCTACCATTCTAACATTTCTCTCCTAGCTACCACATTGGTTCTTGAAGTACCATTCACATTATATAAGATGTATGCCTGCAGCACAAGAAAATTTAATGTGTGAATTTAAAACGTGTTTATAATATTTAGTATATGGTATAATAGCTTATAAAGTACACATGTTCTGCAGCACAACACCACAGTTTTATTCTAGTTTGAATTCAGATTTTGCTTATAATATTTAAAATAGAGAACAACATGAAAAACTCTTCATAAGCATCTGATTTAAAACAATCTCAGTACATTTCTCCTTAATTTACTGGGCGCCTTCTATACACCAATCACTGTTGAAGGAAACAGAGAAAACTTGCCCAAAAAAGTACCTGCCCACATATACACTATGTCCTACGGGAGAAAATTGCACAATAAACACACAAATATTTTTGATAATGCAGAGTGGTAGTGAGTTCTATAAAAGGCATCAACTAAAGAAATGTGATAGATGATGTCTGATAGACTGGAAAGCAGCAAGCAGTGGTGAGACAGCTACGTGAATTACATCAGCAAGAGTATTCCAGGCAGGAGAATAAGAGGCTCTGAGATGGGAGTGAGATTGTTGTATTTGAGGGTCAGGAAAAAAATGGATAATATGGTCAAGACATAGTAGGTGGGTAAAAGATGACATTATAGAATTTGTTGGGGTCTGATTATACAGGACGTTTTGGTAAGGAGTTTGCATTTTATCTTAATATTATTTAATTTACTTAATTCCTAATTTAATTATTTAATTTTTATTTAAATTATTTCTTTTAATTATTTAATGCCATTTAATATTAATTGTTAATCAGGTTGGAAGGATTTGTTGTTTTGGTGTGGGAGAGGGTGGCCGTTCCAAAGGTAAGCCTGCCCTTGGAAAGGGAGAAAGTTTTAAGATCCAGGGTAAATTACATTATATAGAGTTTACAGTACATATCATCAGATGGCATTTGGTACTAGTGAATCTCAAGGTAAACAGTGACCTATAGATTCAAAACAATTGTACCAAACAGTATAAAATTAACATTTTATTATGTTATGTTGTACAACAGATGTTCAAATCCTGCTATAGGAACTGGGTAAGCCAAGACTGAGTAGTGCATGCTGTCTGTTTTCAACATCTGAAAGTAATGATATCTTGTTATTTTTCCTTAATCTATGCTTAAGATAGATCAATTAAGGGAAACTATACCTTAGGACTGTTATAGATCCAACTTTTTGATATGTGATGTGATAAGAAGAGTCAAGATTTGAATAAAAAGAATATGTGGTCCTTGGACAAAAATAATCATTGCTGCTCCCTGACTGATCTGATATTTCATGTCTGCATTTCCAACCACATAGGCTTTGGATACTGTCCAGGACATGCTGGACTCTATCACATTGACTCTATCCCTAATATCCCACGGCAATATGCAAAACAGAGAACATGTTTACATTGCTCAGTGCCAGCTGGCTGAGTTCACTCCTGGCACAGCAATCTGTGACTTTCTGGCCCGCTGTGAAAGAGAAGGGAGGGGTGAGTCAAAGTGATACCCACAGAAACAGTAATTCAATCTATTTGTTTTAATGTTTCTTTGCTAATGAAATAGCATATAACTTTCTTTCACTGCCATAAAGAGAAAAGAAAATATATATATATATATATCATGTCTGTTGAATCATTCATCGAGAAAACAATCTGATGAGTCCTTCTATGTGTCAGCAACTGAGGCACATGATGATTTTACAACGTTGAACAAGATAGACAAATTGCATGACTGTATTTATGTCTATTAATAGAAAATACATTAATGATTATAAACATAAAAAGGTGTGAAGGTAATTTGAAAAGCAATCAGTTTCTATGTGCTCTTCATTCAGTTTAGCATTCTCCCTAGCATGTTTCACCACTCTTCTATCCCAGGTTTTTTAGATGCTTATACTGCTTTAGACAACATGACAAGGCAAAGTCAGTGAGAAGTAAAAGGATGTCTGTCCAATTTTTAATGCATGCCTAGTGACAACAGCAGCTGCTTCTATTGTTACAACTGTTCTTAAAGATTTTTTAAAAATTGTATGCCAAACCTGATTAGAAAACATAGTACTAGTACTAGGGACTGGGGATAACCTCTGTTATGATTTCAATCCTCAAGAAGTTTGCTGCTTAAATGGAGGATTTATTAAAAGGTGCTAATAGAGGGTGTTTTAAAAGCTTATCCCTGGTACATTTTAAACAGGGCTACAATTTGTTTGGTACTTTATTTTATCAAGCAGAGAAAATAGCCCTATGGTTTCACTGATGCAGTGGGTGCAGTAATGGGGTCATTTCTTTGTCCCAAGTTGTGCACAGGACTTAGTTCAAGGAACTAAGAGCCTCCTGCATCTCTCCCTTATCCCAAGGCCCCAACTTCTATGCCTGAATGAGTGCTAATGAGCCATTCAAATTGTTCCCAAACTCATGAGTTTTCCCCTGTTGCCTTACGTCCCTCTTTATTTGGCACCTAGGGCTTCATTTTCTTTCATTTGGAATTAGATTTATATTTTGGTTATATTTTATCAGCATTTTGAAATTAATAGCGGGAGCTGGGCAAGAGAGAAAATCATAAGGGATTGTCTACATTAGTTCATTCTGCTTTGTTGTCTTACTCAGAACTTACCCATGTGAAAACTCTGAGCCATGGACTTTCATATATAAAATTCTAATCATCATGTCAGATTTATAGCTGTCTGAAAGGAGCAAATAAATTGTTGATGTGAAGATTCTTAGAATATTATTAATTTTTATGTAAAAATGAGTTCATGTTAATAATTGCTATTAGTTACTATTATAACATCAGATTAACACCTGTCCTCCAGTAAGACTCAGAGGAAGTGGGAGTTAATAAATATCAGAGTTTGATTGAGATAACAATATCCTAATACATAAGAAAATTGAGTAGCGTTTTGGATAATCCGAATAAGAAAACATACATTGCCAAGGGGGGCATTCTTACTAAGGTAGGTTGCTTTTAACAGAAAGCCAGCAGGTTTTTTATTAGTTTATCTGAATCTTTCTTATTACAAACTGATATAATTATCACCTAATTAGTATGTTTCTCATTAGAAAATAATTAATTTCTCTACATTCATTCAACAAAGGGTTTCTTAATCCACAATATAGTCTAGAAACTAGGTGTTCATTTGATTAGTAGTGAGAATGTTATGGTACAAAACTGGATAAGGTAACTATTCTCTCCATTAGGGATTTAAAAATAAATAGAGAAATCTGGCAAATTCAAGTGTAATTTGAAAGAAAGAATAATAACTTTAGAATAGAGAATATCAGAGGAAACTTGAATTAAATATGATGGTCAAGTAGGCAACACTGAAGAGGTAAAAATATACCTGAGACCTGAAGCCTGAGAAGGAGGTGGGCAAGAGTGATGTCAAATAGGCAACTGGATACAAGGGTCTTGGATTCTGGGGAGAAGTCTGGTGGGAGATGTACATTTGTTTCTATGTAAAAGATGGGCAGTGGAGATTCTAGGTGTGGATGAGATAGCTCAGAGAGCAGGAGTATAGTCTGAGAGGGTACAGTGGTCCAGGGCAGAGTTTTCAGGACCTGCTGCATTTAAAGTCCAACAAGAAGATGAGCCAGAGGACTAGGAAGACCAGAAGAGTGAGTCCTAGAAGACTTATGAAGAGACTAGTTCATGGGGAGAGTGGTGAATGATGGTGAAACTTGCTGACAGGACAGTTAAGAGGTGGTCCAATGACGGATTTGAGAAAAATGGATGTCTCTGATAACCTATGGAGGAACTGCTTAAATGAAGCCTTTAGTCTACGGTCATCTTTTTGAAAATCTAAATCTTTGCTTCATTAACAACATCCAAGCAGCTATCTAAGCCAATATTATCTCTCTGTACATTTATAACCAGTTTTAGACACCAAAGATAGCCACTCATTGTGATGCTTAGGATTTGAAAATTCTTTCAAGAGTAGCATATTGGAGGTTGAGTGTAGATTAAGCTGAGAGTTAAAATCCCCTGTGGGGCATAGTCTAAGGGGATACCCGTAGCTTCATGTGTTTACCTCCAGGAACTCTCCCTGCATCTTCCCAGGCCCTATAATATATAAAAAAAGTTATAAGACTTCTTAGAAGATTTAGAACCTCTTAGATGTCTTGGAAGAATTAGGACTTCTTTGAAGGCAGTATATCTTTGCTTATCCATGGCCATTGTGCATTTCTCTTAAATTTATGTCTTCATTTCCATTGTGATTGCTGTAGTCTGAGATCTGGTCTTGATCATCAATCATTTAGCCTAGTGCCACAGCCTCTGACTTTCTCTCCTTTCTCCTGATCTCTTTGCTCCCTCTAATCAACTTGGCCACACTGCTGGCTTCTACTACCTAAGTCACTAATCTGTATTACATAATTTCTCAATCCAGAAAGTACCTTCAGGTCCTCAGCAACTACAGTATCAAGTCTAAATATGATTTGTTACAATCTGCCTCTAATCTACCCTTCTAGTTCATAATTGCTTACTTTCAGTCCCATTTACTGTTTTCCCCATTCACACCTAAGTACAAGTTAACAACTTTCACGTGAGGGACCTCAGTTCATTTTGTTCTCTCAACTTGGAACGTCCAAGACAGAGTAAATTAATTTCTAGAAGACATTCACTTGCAGAGCAAGTTCATTATAAATCCGTTTTCACAGAGAATGCTCCTCCTCAATCACCAAATTTAATTGTCCAGGAACTGCTATTGTGCCATCTTGATAGCCTGAGGGAGATTCTCCATGAGTTTTAATTTATGCAGTCTGCATTTATGTTAATGTTTATGAACTAACCGTTATAGGTTTAAAATTGAATTTCTATTGCATGAGCATTCCTTATTACTTATGTTCGCTTGTTCACTGACTCTCTCAAAAAAGTCCAACTGCCTTTGTATTTTACATATTAGCACAGAAAATATGTTTTATCCCTTTAAAAACCCAATAACATAACGGTAGCTAAATATAAATTAAAATAATTATTTGCTGGAAACTTACAACGTGGAAAGTACTATTCTAATCACTTTGCATGAATAAACTCGTTTAAAACTTATAACAATATGTTCTATTATTATCCTCATTTTACAAATGAGAACACTAAAGCACAGAGAAAAAGTATCTTGAGAAATATTATAAAAAATAACGAAATATTGAATCTTGGATTCCAATTCAGGTTACCTGGTTCCAAATTCTGCAAATGATGAATTCTCAAACATGACTTCCTCATCTATATTAGGAAAGAGGGAAATAATTTTTTTTAGAGAGAAATAGTTGTCTTTATATTCTCTTTTTTTAAAAGGACTCAAATGCATTTTGTATTAAATTATATACAATTTAGGGGTGCTTTAAAATTATGGCACAGAAGGACTGAGCCGGAGCCATCCAGCGAAGCTGCTCCCTGACCCTCGGAAACGGTGTGAGATCATAAATGTTTACTGTTTTTAGCATCTATGTTTTGGAGTGATTTGTTATGTAGCTGTAGATAATTGAGAAACCTTGTCAAATGCAGATCCTCTTGACAATCCGCAGCTGAAAGCGTAGGCTGCAGCACTTTAACAAGATCCAGGTGATGCCAGTGGGCCTGCACGTGGTCCACGAGGAGGAGGAGGAGTCGGGCTCCTGCCCCCACTGCAATGAGAGGCAGTCATACAAAACAGTGCGGAGTCAGCAGCCTCAGAGCCGCAGGAGGGGTCAGAGCAGCCAGTCTGTGAGGACGACGAGGACAGCCCAGCACAGAGGTGGTGACCAACCACGAGCACCAAGCCTGATGGGGGAAGGATGCATGGCGGACTCCTAAAGGTGCTGTCAGCCCGGAGCTTCCCGGTGAGTTCTGGTTCCATTTAATTCAGAGTTTGCTCATTGGGTTCCGGAAGGTTCTGTGAGTTCTGGTTCCGTTTAATTCTGCTTGCTCTGTGGGCTCTGGAAGGTTTTGTGAGTTTACTCAGTGGGTTCCAGAAGGTTCTGTAAGTTCTGTTTCCACTTAATTCAGAGTTTGCTCTGTGGACTCTGGAAGGTTCTGTGAGTTCTGGTTCTGTTTAATTCGGAGTTTGCTCAGTGGGCTGTGGAAGGTTCTGTGAGTTCTGGTTCCACTTAATTCTCCAAAGTCACCTTATATTCTGGACATATTTCTTCTTTCTGATGCTCTGTTAAAAGCTAGGTTGATTTCCTTAAATACACATTATTTTCAGAAGAATTTAATAAACAAGCACAGGCATGCTAATTAAAACAATTATATGTATTTATTTTACATATATATTAAATTAGCAAATATTTTGAAATGGACCATCCGGTTTGGCTAGGCGCTACTCCTTCCTCTCTGAGCTGGGTTAGGTGTCCCTCTTGTGGTTTCCCAGTGTAAACTTGTACCACAGCTCTTCCGCAGTTTCCTTATGTGGGGTTTACGGGTTTGATTACTTGTATCAACAGACCTCTTTGCTTCCTAGCAAAGCAAATTATTCTGAACAAGTTAGACCAAGGGAGTTTATTGACCGAACATCAGGATTTTACAGTATCAAGGAGAAGACAGGAGAGACCAGCTTGGGAATGGACTGGAATAAAAGCTGTTCCAGAAAACTGGGAGGCAAGACTAGAAATAAAAGGAAAAAAAAATCTTATAACCAGAGAATCAGGGCAATGCCCCCTACTAGAATGAATGTACCCAACCGTTTATAGATGTTCTATACTCTGTTCAATATTCAAATTCCTGGGAGGGAGTGTCTGATTAACTTACATTGGTATACCTGCCCATAAGTTGGGTAGGGTAGGGCATGTATTACGCCAAGTATACATGGGATGCCTGTATATTTGCTTATCTCCACCCTATTTATCTCATGAGAATGCAATAAGCCTCCAGAAAGGTATCAGTGAGTGTTAGGAAGGGAGGAGGGAAATGAGAGCAAATATCAACTGGTTTGTATGTTCTTTGAGGTCCACTTTAAAAAAAGAAAACAACTTCTTAGCATAATGTTGTCACATAGCTGCTGCTAAATGTTTTTTTGACTCACACTGTGTGTAGTAAATTACCACCTTTTGACCTTATTCTGCTACCCATAAAAACATTCATTTCCCTTTCATTCTTCCTCCTCCTCTTCTCCCTATGCTAATAAATGAAGAAAAGGAAAAAACACATTATACAAACATGTACTTTGGGGCTTAATATATGCAAGTTTCAGCAGATGCAGTGGGGAATAAGGCAAGATGTCTTCCCAGCAGGAGTTAACAGCGGAGCCTGAAAGATATAGGAAAATGCCTGGGATCAGCTGACATGATTTAGAGTAAAGGCTTGTAATATGCAGACTGATGCTCACCACAATATCAACTCTGATAATCAAAACCTAAAAAGAGCCTAACACTTCAACCACTGAAGAATAATTCTACATTGTTTGACAAATTTAATCAATAGAGTATTGTTTGGAAACGTAAAACATAATGTATAATATAACCCACAAAACAACATGAAAACAATTTATAATTTATATGTATGAAAAATGGAATATAGAATAGTACAGGCACTGTAATTTTAACTGTGTAAAATATGCACACATAAAGATATGAACAAGGAGTTTGAGAACCCAGAGAAATAAAAAATAACCGATGCTAAAATAATGTTTTATTTTTAACTTATTTTAATTCAGTTATAATACTATTATAAAATAAATACAATTTATAGAAATAAGGTGGGCTATTTAATCAGTTTTGCAATTATTCAACAAAAATAAAACATGCTAAAATTGCTCTGTTGCCTGTTGAGGTGATTGGCTTCCATTCTCTAACTTAGCCTATTTGTAGCTTAGGTTTTGTTGTGAATGTCAGGAGAGATTTGTTTTTGTGTTATTGTTTACTTCTGCCTCTTCAGTTCTCAATAGCTTTGTTCCGTAGTTGTATCTACAGGTTTTCAGCCATAGGGGGGAAAATAAAAGTATTGAATGTGAAATAAATACTAGTTAGAATAAATGCTTCTCCCGACTCTTTCTCGTGCTCTGCTTCTTACTGCTCTCAACCTTTTCTGGGAGTTGCAAGTGCTTTAAACTTTTTATTTAAACTGAACACCCCCTTTCTTTTCATCTCTATTTCAGTTGAATTTTCCAAACTATGAAGGTTCTAATCTTTTTTTATTCAAATAAGAGAAGTGTCCTTTTTGTCACATGACCACTGTTAATACCTTAGTTCAGGCCTTGATATCTCCACCTGATCTTAAGTAGCCCTTTAACTGGATTTGCCCACCTGTTTCTTTTCCATTCCTAACCTTCATACTGACTGCTGCCGCATCATCCTGGCAGGAACCTAATGATGCCATAGTCCTCCGTGAAAAGTGTTTAAGTGGTTCCCCATGAATTATTTAATAATAGACACACTCTTGGCCAAATATTGGAATTTCCTTCCTCTCAAGTATTATCTTCCCTGTATGCACTCCTCTGTAACCAAGTCAAATTGTTTGATATACTGTTTCTTGATCATAATTCTAACTCGCCACACCTCCGTGTCTTCGCTTATATTGTTTCATTCATGCTGTTCTCATTGCTGCCATAATCCGTCAAACTTCTTCCTATCCTTCAAAGTCCATCTCAAAAAATATCCTTCCAAGATACCTTTTCTTATCATTCCAAAGAGATTTGCTCTCAACCCTTTCATTCAACACTCGTTTCTGCTCGTTCCCCTTTTTAATATTTAATCTGCTCTGTGTTGGAATAATTTGTGTAAGTAAAATCAGACGTCATCATCTCTCTGAGGACAAGGACTACCCATTTCTCCTCTTGGATCCACCATCAGCATCTATCTCAGTCTGCTGCCCTGTGTGTTAGCTTAAAGACCAACTCCAAAGCTTGATTTAAAGCTTAATTGGCTTAATTATTTTCCTAGTTTAGAGGGAATATTCAAGAGTACGTAACAAAACACAAACATACAGAAGGAGGACAAAAACAGAAAGAAGGAAAAAAACAAGGGAAGAGCAGTGTATCTATTAGTATTCCACAGCTAAGTGAAACTTGGATAAATATAAAGAAAAAGGGATACCTTACTTATTTTTTTTATTTTTATTTTTTAATTTTATTTATTTATTTTTATTTATTTATTTATGGCTGTGTTGGGTCTTTGTTTCTGTGCGAGGGCTTTCTCCAGTTGCGGCAACCGGTGGCCACTGTTCATCGCGGTGCGCGGGCCTCTCACTATCGCGGCCTCTCTTGTTGCGGAGCACAGGCTCCAGACGCGCAGGCTCAGCAATTGTGGCTCACGGGCCTAGTCGCTCCGTGGCATGTGGGACCTTCCCAGACCAGGGTTCGAACCCGTGTCCCCTGCATTGGCAGGCAGATTCTCAACCACTGTGCCACCAGGGAAGCCCCCTTACTTATTTATTTAGTACTTCAGGCCAAACAGGTAAGGTTAGTATGTTAAGGACTACTTTAGTGATATGGGTGTCTTATTTTTTGTAGGGTCATAAGACACCCTGCCTGGCACTCTTCCCATCAGTCCTTGGTTCTCTAACCATCTGTCTTCCTATTTCCACATGTCAGAGCTCTCTTTGCACGGCATCCTACACTGTAGTCAAAGATTACAGTTGTACTTTATGAAAATAGGTCTTCACCATTTTGTCCAGTCAGAAGTCCTCTAACTAGAATTTTAATTTACCTCTAAATGTTCTCTTTTTGCTTTAGATTGAAAGAAATTTGAGAACATGAACTATATAGATAACTGTATTCTCTTCCAGCTCCTATCAAAATACTTGTCATGGCAAATGTTTAATATTTATCAAATAGAATTGTGTATATTTAAAGCTAGAGGGAATGTGTATCTCAAAAATATAATAAATTGCAGACAAGTTTGAGAAAATAGGGAGTGTAGATTTCCTGGAGTCACTTGGTCAGTCAATAGAGAATTGGTATTGAGACCCCATGTACTCTTTCCCAGTCTAAAACTCGTTATTGGCACTGTCAACTGGCCTCAGATTTATTGCTTTGATTCGGAATCTTATTTTCCTTTTGTAACTTCTTTATTTTTTCCTCTTTTATTCCAATGCCTGAGGATTTCTGAATAGCTAACCAGTGCTAAAGTGCCCTTTGTAATAAATGCAACAAATGGTGGTAATATCACAAATAAATTTTTCCAAAATGCACACGTTTCCAATCAACTTAGAACTTAATTGCAATATTTTTCTCCTTTGTAATATTCTAGAAAAAGATGCTTAATTTCAGCATCTAGCCTCATCTATCTCTAATTTAATAGATAGGGGGTTTGGATTTTGTTCTGTTATAGTTAATTCCATTTGCTATAGTTTTTGTTTGCCAATTATGCATTTGTTTTTTATTTTGCTGTGTTCTTTAAGGGTTTTACAGGAAAAAAGAAGTCTTAAGAAACTCAGTTTAATGAGCCTCTCTTGAAATACAGACAGGGAGCATAGGTACAAACTCAACCAAGACTTGTCAATGAATCACTGCAGAGCCTAAATCCCTCTGTTGGCTTTACTTATGTTTACTTCGTTTTTTAAATTCCAGAGAATTAAATCACTCTAAGAAAAACAAACAAGAAATGACATGCCCCATTCAAGGCTTTTCAAGAAAATAAGTTGCTAGCCTCGGTTACAGGGATCTTTGGCATATGTCCTGTTTAATACAAATTTGACTCAACAAAAATTTTCAAATGGGATATTTGCATTAAAATCAAAGATGTGCATATAAAATAATTTTAAAATTTCCAAATGGTAGATCAGAATGTCTGGTCTGATGATCTGAGAGCTACATTTTATCCAATGTGATGTCACCAAAAATAGCAAAATTAATATAAATATTGCTGTTTGCATCCTCATAGGACCCATACATTTATTGTTAACATATAGACATTTTGGCTAAAAGAAAGGAAGGCTGAGAAAAGAAGAGGAATGGAACAAACTAAACTTAATTGAGTACCTACTTTGGATAATGTATTTTATGAGAAATCTTCATATATTATATTTAATCTTTCAACAACCCTTTAAAATAAGCGTTTTTATCTGCTTTACAGAAGAAGAATCAGAACATCAGTCAGATAAAGCAACTTTCCCAAGTTCAGACAGCTAATAAGTAGTAAAGAAATTTGAACCTGGGATGTGTAACCTCTTCACTTTTTCTGCTATATTGTTAACCTCAGAAAGGGACCAGAAATTAACTCACATTTGTTTTGTATCTACTGTGCATTCCCCAAATATGTGCTGCGTCTATTATTATATTTTTGATCCTGTGTCAACATTTTATGAATAAGTATCATTATACCCATTTTTACAAAGAGGAAAGAAATCAGTAGAGGTTAAGTCTGTTTCCCCAGTACCAATCCACAAACCAAGGAATAGTTTGTGATAATGTTTTCTACAGTCCAAAATCATAAGAACCTGAAGGAATGAGAAAACAGGGAATAAAATAGTGACTTTTCCATGAATCATTTTCTTGTTTCTTTCTTAATTTAAAGCTTGCTAATTTATTTTGATATTGCATATTTCTTGTGTTTTGTGTGTTCAGATGTAAAAGATGGTAGTTGAATGGTTTTTTAGTTTATTTGTTTTAATGTCAAATTTTGTAGTTAGTAATCTCAATTTTTGTCATTGGTGCTTAATTTCACTATCCTACACAACACAAACTTTTAGGAATCCAGAAGTATTTTAGATTACTATGTTTAGTATATTGTTTAACTTATATTTTTACAGCTAGTACTAGATAAAGTTGGGACACAAATCAGATCAAAATCTGTTCTCTCCTTACTACAGTGTAATTCTATTGATTATTTGGAGACACACCAGTATAACACTGCTCCCATCATGGATTGTGTGCTATTTTTCACGCAGAGAGATAAGAAATTAGAGGGATTTCCTTACCTACAGAGTTTTGGTGTTATCTTGCATGCCTTTGCTGCTAGATTATCACATTTTGGCAGATGGCAGATTGTTGTCAAAAAGCACAGAAATAAACAGATTAGTGGGGTAGTATTGGTGGAAATTTGTATGTAAGTGAGATGATGTGTAATCGTTTTAATAAAGATGCATTCGTGGCTCATCCCATTTCATAATTTACAGACCCAGCTGTGTTCCTCCATAAGTCTTCTGTATAATTAAATGGGTAAGCCGTATATTGAGGCAGCTGAATTTCTGCATGATTTTCTGATCAAACTGCATATTTTATTCCTTAATTTCCAAAGACAGGTACTTTTTCTAATCAGGCTGAATTTTTAGCTAATCAAGATAAGTATTTTGAAGACCTGTGCTTATCCTTTCATTGTACTCTCTTGTTTAATTCTTTTTTTTTAAACTCAAGTTATGTATGTATGTATGTATGTATTGGCCTTGCAGCATGCAGGATCTTAGTTCCCTGACTAGGGATGGAACCTGTGCCCCCTGCAGTGGAAGTGAGGAGTCTTAACCACTGGACCACCAGGGAAGTCCCTTGTTTAATTCTTAAACTTACTGCTTTCATTTTCTGTTTCCTTTAATTAGAAAGTAGTTCTTCCATAAATTTAATCAACTACCCACTATATCTATACTCATATACATCTGTTGCATTCCTTGGTGTTATACTCACAAGAATATTTGAGGAGACAAATTTAGACTTAGTTACTTTGAAGTTATGTGATCATGTTCTCTGATGGAGAAGCAGGGGAAATAGCAGGATAGAAAGGATGCTTATAACAAGAAAATGATTCATGGAAAAGTCACTGTTTTAAGAGTATACATTGAAGCCTACTTCAGTGTATGATAAAAGAGTTACCTAATAGCAAATCACTTCCTCTTTGTCTTTTTATATCTCAGTGCATTTGAAATCTGGAAATAATATTATTTAACCTCATAAAATGGTGGTGAGATTTAAATGAAATTATTCATACAAATAAACAGTCACTAGCACACTGTAAGCACTTAATATTCACTAACATAAATATTCTATGAATATCCAATAAGCAACAATGTATGAACATATCAGACCATTATATGTATATTTATTTATGAATATAGCATGAAATATTACATAAAGATATAGACAATATATAGCATAGAAAATATTTTAAGATAATAGTAAAAAAAGAAATAAATACCAGAAATTATTGATTAATATCTATATTTTAATAATTTCCTTCAATTCACTTTTTTTGTCAGATCTCATTTAACTGTCATTCTTTTTACTTTGATGTTTGGTTGATATAAATGAAATTATACAGTATTTGTATTTTTATGTGGAATCTAGAAAAGTCTAATTTACAGAAGCAGAGAGTAGAATGGTAGTTGCCAGGGGCTGGGGGGTGGGGAAAATGGGGAGATACTGGTCAAAGCATACAAACTTTCAGTTATAAGATGAATAAGTTCTTGAGTGTAATGTACAGCATAGTGACTATACTTAATGATATTGTATTATATACTTGAAATTTGCTAAGAGAAGAGACCCTAAGTGTTCTTGCCACAAAAAAAGCAAAAAAGTATCTGTGAGGTGATGGATGTATTAATTAGCTTGATTGTGGAGATCATTTCACAATGCATACATATATCAAATCATCACTTTGTACATCATAAATATACACAATTTTTATTTGTTAGTTATACCTCAATAAAGCTGGGGATAAAAAAGAAGAGTTTATAAATGTAATAGAAAAATATGTTAGTGATGTAATTATTGTGCTTGCATTACAAATATTATCTTTAATTTGTGACTACTTTTCAGAGAACCAAAGTAACTTTAAAAAACACTTTTATATTTTGTGTTTTGTTTCATCTAGGTAATATGCTTCACATTTTTTTAATTGGGAATATATATATTTCAATGAGCCTTGAACTCTCTGTGAATGGCATTTTGAACTCCCACGTGACACTTTATGACAAGTTTCAGATCGAAAAGTGCAAATTTGATAGTCTTCTTGTTTGGGGCTGTGTCCAAAAAACAGCATGCCTGGTTAATGAGAACGGTAGTTTGACCAGAGTGGGGGTAACACAAACTCCAAAAGGTTTGTCAACAAATGGTAGGCTTGATTTGAGACAGAGAGTTAGAGGATGAAAACCCATGGCATGGCCAATAAAAAGCAGCAGACTCAGTAGAAAATGAATACTAGCCTGAGGCTATATAGTCAGAGCCATCACTGTCAAAATCCCAATGATGTTATCAGCAGAAATAGGCAAAACCATTCTAAAATTCATACTGAATTTCAAGGGACACTGAATAGGCAAAAAGAATCTTAAAAAATAAGAACAAATTTGGAGGCTTCACACTTCCCAATTTCAAAACATTACAAAGCTACAGTAATCAAAGTAGTGTGGATCTAATAATTGATAAACAGAACAGAATAGAGAGCCCAGAAATAAACCCTCACTTATATGCAGGTCAAATGATCTGCAACAAGGGTGCCAACACTCTCAATGGGGAAAAGCAACTCTCTTCAACAAATGATGCTGGGAAAGCAGACATCCACTTGCAAAATAATGAAGTTGGAGTCTTATCTTACACTATGCTCAAAAGTTAACTCAAAATATATTAAAGACCTAAACATAAGACCTAAAATTATAAAATTCATAGAAGAAAGCACGTGGGAAAGCTTCATGACATTGGATTTGGTAATGACTTCTTGGATGTGACACTAAAAGCACAGTAAACAAAAGCACATATAGACAAATGAGACTACATCAAACTTAAAAATTTCTGTGCATCAAAGAAAATAAGCAACAGACCGAAAAGGCAACCTACAGAATATGAGAAAACATTTGTAAATCTGTATATCTTATACAAAATTTAATTCCAGAATACATAAAGAACTCCTACAAGTCAACAACAAAAACCAAACCAATCAAAAATGGACAAAGGATATGGGCAGATATTTATCCAGAAAAGTTATACAAGTGGTCAACATACATATGAAAAAATGCTTAGTTTCACTATTCGTTAGAGAAAAGCAAATCAAAGTTACAATAAATATAATATCACCTCATACTCATTAGGATGGCCACTATTAATAAAACAGAAAATAATAAGTGTTGGTGAAGAAGTAGAGAAGTTGGAACACTTATACATGGTAGTTCCTCAAAAAATTAAAAATAGAATGACCATATGATCCAACAACTTCACTTCTCCAAATAGTTCCAAAAGAATTAAAAGCAGGAACTTGAAGAGATATTTGCTTTCTCACGTTCACTGCAGCATTATTCACAAATGCTAAGAAGTGGAAATAACCGAAATGTCTGTCAATGAATGTGTGGATAAAGAAAATGTGGTCTATACAAACAATGGAATATTGTTGGGTTTAAAAATGAAAGAAATCCTGTCACCTGCTATAACTAGATGAAACTTGAGGACATTATGCTGAGTAAAATAAGCTAGTCACAGAAAGACAAATACTATATGATTCCACGTATATGAGGTACCAAAAGTAGTCAAACTCATAGAAATGGAAAGTAGAATGGTGGTGGCCAGGGGCTAGGAGAAGGAAGAAAGAAGGAGTTGATGTTTCATGGGTATACGGTTTCAGTTTTGCAAGATGAGAAAGTTCTAGGGATCTGTTTCACAACAATGTGAATATACTATTGAACCATATGCTTAAAAAATGGTTAATGTGGTAAATTTTATGTTGTATTTTCACCACAAATAGAAATAAAGTAAAATAAAATAAAGTGAAGAGGACAAGCAATTTTAAGTACCTGGGTTAGTTAAACAATATTGCTTGAGTACTTAGGATATACTGTCCCAATATGCTAAGCATCTTAAATTTAATTAACAGTTATAAAAATTACTATGATATATATTAATATTCTCATGTTTCCAGAAGGTAAAATTGGGCCCAGTAAGATTAAATGACTAGCCAATTGACATATATTAATTAAATGGAAGAAGAAGATTAGAAGGACGAGCTCTCTGACTCCAAAGCCTTTATAAGAGATGCAACCTGAAATGAATTGGTGGAACTTACCATAATCACATTAATCATCATCTGTTAGTCCCTTAGTTAGGTCCCTGATATTTATTTTCTGTTTTATGAACTAGAATATAAGCTCCATGAGAGCAGAGATGTCCTTTTTTTACTGCTCCATTACCAATTCTAGAACAATCTGCCTCATAGAAATCACTTAACCAATGCTTTTGCTCTTAGTTTTCTGGCCACTGAAGATTAAATATAACTCAATCTGAATAGTTTCCATTTGCTATCATATAAAGAACAGAAAATTCATCTGCTGATGCAAAATTTACCCTAAGCATAAGCAAATCCTTCCCTCTATGAAGGTTGTTCTTAGGACATTAACTCCTAGACATGGTTGGCCTGTCCAATGTGCTGGCAGAGCATGCTTCTTTGGCCAGAGAATGTTCTTAGAGAGAATAAGATGCTGTCTGCATGTAAGGAAACTGCCTGAAGAAAGCCACCAGAGGACAGGAATGAGTATGACCAAACAGTGGCATTCCTATTTTTATTGATAGAAGTGAGGAGACTGACAGAGAGGGAGGTTAAGGTTCATGTGAAAGGCAACACAGCAAGTTCATGGTAGAGGCAAGACTACATGGACACCTGACTACCAAGTCCACCTTTTTCCTTCTCCTCATACATTTTCTACTCTTCCTGTTTTCTCTGATCTGAATCACTGACTGCAAATTTTCACAACAACTAGAGAAAATGCAAATGGGAAGGTAAGCTCACAAGAAGCCTTCAAAAAACACAAATGTCTTCATTTCGAAGAGTTATACCAAAGGGCACGAAGTGGTCATTAAGAGATACATAAAGAATGGCTATTGTTTCACAAGAAGACTTTAATTTATTTCTTTTAAAAATATGACACTTGAGGGGACAAATTCATATTAGTTAATACTATGAGCTAATAGGCTTTCTAATAATTTGTTAATTTAAATAGATATCATTAATACCAAAAATTTACTACTTAAGATGTATTTTATTTTCTATTATATAGTATGTACTATATAAAATGCTAAAATACTATTATATACTATTTTTATTTTTTTGAATATGTAATATTATCTAAAATATACCCTTGTTTCATATCACTGATTGTTATTGGAATCAAATGAGAAGGAAATCAATGACAGAATCAGGAAGTTGAAATGCATTCAATATACTTGGAATAAGACCCACCAAACTGATTTCAATGTCAGATTGCTCAGTAAAAAACAAATTGGGTATATTTGTGGACCTCTGTATCTGAGTTCTTTATTCTATTCCATAGATTTGTATATCCCTCAGCCAATTCCCACACAGTCCTAACTATATAGTTAGGAGGATTGTTTCTTCCCACTTTATTTTTCTTTTTTGAAAATTATGTTAGTTGTTCTAGGGCCTTTTACTTTCAACGTGAGTTTTAGAATACATTTTTCTATGTCTACAAAAACTTTGCTGAAGTTTTGACAGGAATAGCTTTAAAGCTATAGATCAATATAGGGAGAATCTGCATCTTTGCTATGTTTAGCCTTCCAATCCATAACACTGCATGTTTCTTCAATTATTTAGACACTTTTTTTAAAAATAATTTTTTAAATTAATTAATTAATTAATTAATTTATGGCTGTGTTGGGTCTTCATCTCTGTGCCAGGGCCTTCTCTAGTTGCGGCAAGCGGGGGCCACTCTTCATCGCGGTGCGCGGGCCTCTCATCATCGCGGCCTCTCTTGTTGTGGAGCACAGGCTCCAGAAGCGCAGGCCCAGTAATTGTGGCTCACGGGCCCAGCCACTCCGCGGCATGTGGGATCCCCCCAGACCAGGGCCCTAACCCGCGTCCCCTGCACCAGCAGGCAGACTCTCAACCACTGTGCCACCAGGGAAGCCCTATTTAGACAGTTTTGATTTCTTTCCTCAGTATTTTGTAGTTTTCAGCATTTAAGTCCTGTAAATCTATTGTTAGATTGACAACTAGTTACTTCATTTTGGGGCTATATAAATGGTATTGTATTTTTAATGTTGGTGACCACATATTTATTGCTACTCTAAATGCAGTTTATATAAGATATATGTACATTTTATCCTGCAGACAAACTGAACTCACTTATTAGTTTTTAAATTTTTTAAGTTTTTTGAGTTTTATACATAGAAAATCATGCCAACTGCAAATAGGGACATGCCTTTTCTTTTTTTAATTTTTTTAATTTTTTAACATCTTTATTGGAGTATAATTGCTTTACAATGGTGTGTTAGTTTCTGCTTTATAACAAAGTGAATCAGTTATACATATACATATGTTCCCATATCTCTTCCCTCTTGCATCTCCCTCCCTCCCACCCTCCTTATCCCACCCCTCTAGGTGGTCACAAATCACCGAGCTGATCTCCCTGTGCTATGCGGTTGCTTCCCACTGGCTATCTATTTTACGTTTGGTAGTGTATATATATCCATGCCACTCTCTCACTTGGGACATGCCTTTTCAATCTGTAACCATGTTATCTCATTTTCTTGACTTACTGTGCTGGCTAGAACTTGCAGCATTCTGTTGAACAGCAGTGGTGAATGTGCTCTTGCCTTGTCCCTGATCTTAGGGAGGAAGCATTCACCGTTAAGTATGATGTCAGCTGTAGGCTTTTTTTTTTTTTTTTTTTCTTTTGTGGATGTTCTTTATAAAGTTGAGAAGGTTTCTGTCTATTACTAATTTTCTGATAGCTATTTGTTTATTAAGATTTTTTTTAGAGCAGTTCAATGTTCACAGCAAAATTGAGAGTAACATATAGAGATTTCCCCTACACCTCCTGGCCTCACACCATTATCAACGTCCCGCACCAGAGTAGTATATTCACTCTTGGCATTGTACATTCTATGGGTCTGGCCTGTTTATCAGGCTTTAGTGCCACTGACAGTTCAGTTTTCTGCTACTTTGACGTTGTGGTGCAGCTGAGGTTCCCAGGCAAACCCTGTTGGCACTATTTGCGGGTAAAGTTGTTTCCACAGGCAACATGCTGTTCCTGGGATAACTTCTCAAGCCAAGTTCTATTTATACTGTGACAATGCTGCTTTTTACCATAATATAGGAAAGGGGGCAATTCTCCTTGATTTCAGCATTTGCAGTCATCTGGAGTATTTTCTGGGTTTTTTTTCCCCCCCAAGACAGGGTGAGTGCTACTTGTAACTCGAGCAAGGTGGCAAGAACTCCATCAAGGATTCACATCTGCTTTGTATTCTCACAAAGTGAAAGTCCGTTTCTACGATAGCTATAATGCTGATAAGATAGTTAAGACATGATACTTACAAGTTATAATTATTTTGGACTTATCTCTTCTTTTCCACCTGAGAAACACTGAAAATTTTATGAACACTATTTCACTAAGTTTTCATAATGTCTGAGAAGCACACACACAAAAACAGATGTAAAGGTTTTTTTATCAATAAGATCAAGGTATTAGACAAGGTATTGAATGTTGCTGATATCCAGTCATCAATCATTTTCTTTAACTTTCAAATTTAATAAACAATGATTGTATGATCAAAGAATTTTATCCTCATAATTATCCATGCTTAAATTAATGAAGGAACCCACACTGCAGCATACTCTAAAGTGTCTTTTTCATGATTGTGGTTTCAGGAGATGAGCTACCTGTGAAATCCTTATGACATCCTGGGAAGTAGATACTATATTGCTCCTTATTTTATAGAGGAGGAAGCAATTACAAAGATGTTGCACAAGTTGCCCATCATTATACCTGTAGTAAGAGGATGAACTGGGACACTGATGGGTAATATGTTGCTAGAGTTCATGTGTTTAATCAGTATCTCCTACTGTTTCTCCAGAAAAAGTTAGAGCACTGTCTTTACACAGCATACATTCTGGTGGAAGAGGCAGCCGTTAAACAACATAGCATGCAATTAAACACCTAATTACAAACAGTGGTAACTACTACCAAGAAAAGCATTACGATTTTAGCACAAAGGGATCAGAACTTGTCTGAGTTGTCTGATGATTTCACCTAGGAAAAGGCATTTGAGTTAAGCTTAATTAACATTCTATGTAGATTTTCAAAACCTCCAAAATGAAATTTTGTAATTTTCAGATACTACCTTGAACTATTTGAAAGTATATTCTGGGATTCAACTAAAAATAATTTTGGAAATGTGGTGGGTAGAGAATGAGAGCAGCATTTGAGACAAATGCCTTTGCTTCCTAGTCTGTGCAAGCTAAGACTTCTGAGGTTGATTGGGTTAGTTGCCTTTTAAACTTAATTTATTCCATTAGACATTTTATAATCTATCTCTCTCTCTTTCTCTCCCACTCTCTCCAGCGTATCTCTAGAGTGTGTGTGCATATTAGAACACCAGAAGTTTGAAATTAAAATTTTCTGTGGCTGGAGTGGTTTCCATGTACCGTGGCAGCATCAAAACAAATAAAAATTCTGTGTACATGTGTTTTCTCTTCATCTATCTTAGCTCAAACCAAACTGCTTAATTCCCTTAGTTACACCATTCTACTTCATGCCACTTAGACACAGGAGTGTCTTGAGAAGAACAGATAATGAAGTGCACTTATTCCCAGCAACACCCACCCTCCCTCCCACAGGGATAGTAAACTGCTCCTGGTTATACAATAAGCAGATCTCTAGCTTCCATGGTCAGTATCTCTACCAAGAGAGAGAAGAAAGAGCTAGAACATGTGTTCCTTTTTTTCTGATTCTTTAACACTATTATTAGGTAAAGTCTGGCTATTAGAAAAATATTTCATCTGCATTATTCTAGTGACTTATATTTAGCAGATTGGTTCTGTTCAAGTTTAAAGGATAGAGCAAAATTGAGTACAGGAGTTCTACCTCTCTCCAGGCTCTACTCTTATCCCTTGTTAAGTGAGCAGCACATCCAAGATGATAAACATCCATCCTGGGAATTTCAGTTCATCTCCCCTTAGGCTATTTCAATATTTGTCCCAAGCATTATAGAGATGTTTGAGCAGAAAATCCCCAGAGATCCTACTTGTGTCCTTTACTGAAACAGTTATCTGAATCTGTAAACTGGTACATGTGTGTTGCCCAGTTTCCATATTGTCAAGTGATCATATTTCCAGTATAAGTCAAACACAATGTAGACTCTTCATTCAGGAGCCACAGGGCATGTTGTTTCTGAGAAAGAGTGACAGAAGTGTAGGGGAGATGTTGGTAAATGAAGGGGTGATTAACACATCAGCACACTCATAAGATATACTCTTAATTCCTGAAATTGATGTTGCTAAGGATGCTTGCTATTATGATTTAAGATGTTTAAATAAAATTTACTTAGTGGATTTGGGTCTAGCCATTGAACTATGCACATGCTTACATTAAAGCCAGGGAATGTATAAAAAATTGAGTGCATTTGAAGGAAAGAAATTTTGATTTTAAACTTCTGATATGATAGTACAGACTGTATTTTTATTCCTCTCCTTAAGTGAGAATAGCTACGTGTGTCCAGGAAAGTGAATTAGGTGATCATGAATGTGATGAACTCTAGACTCCTTGAAAAATGAATTTTCTCAAAATTTAGTCTCCTGTTAGTAAATTGAGAGGCTCATTTATGTGTTTTCAGATTAATTTGAATTCACAGAGTAAGGGATTAAAGAATTGATTGCAGTTTGGGGAAATCAGAACTCTGGAAGAAATATGCTCACACTTCCTCTGGAAAGGCAGAACAGCTTTTTGATGAGCAGTTAGCACATATCTCTCTTCCTCACAAAATTATGTCCACAGCCTCTCATTTCTCCTTTCATTATCACTTCATCAGGGGAGTAAAAATTTAAAGGCTTTTTGGTGTTTGAGTTTCCTAATAAATTTCACATCCTTCTGGAATGCATCTGTTTTATCCTTTGAGATCTCATCTGTTAGCTGAAAATCATTAATCCTGCTTGTGTTTGTATTTATGTAAATATATGTCTCCTTCTATGAGTGGATATTACTCTGTATAGTCCTACTGTGGGCATTCTCATAGGTATGTGTTCTATATTCGTTTGTGGTTTCTGGCATTTGGGCACATTCATGTTTGTTAGCACATAGCATATGTGCCTCTATATGTTCATCCCTGTCATGTGTGGTACACATATCCATGCATGTATCCATGCCTAATAATATGACACAGCAAAATGTAAGAATAGGTGTTGAGTACTTTTTGGTTTGCTTGCTGTGATTTTTATTTTTTTAACATCTTTATTGGAGTGTAATTGCTTTACAATGTTGTGTTAGTTTCTGCTGTATAGCAAAGTGATTCAGCTATATGTATACATATATCCCCATATCCCCTCCCTCTTGCGTCTCCTTCCCACCCTCCCTAGCCCACCCCTCTAGGTGGTCACAAAGCACCAAGCTGATCTCCCTGTGCTATGCAGCTGCTTCCCACTAGCTATCTATTTTACATTTGGTAGTGTATATATGTCCATGCCACTCTCTCACTTTGTCCCAGCTTACCCTTCCCCCTCCCCATGTCCTCAAGTACCTTCTCTATGTCTGTGTCTTTATTCCTGTCATGGTTCTGTGATTTTATTTTTTTTTAACTGTTCACAGGATTATATACACAGGAACTCTAAAAGCACGAGATATTAAGATTCTAAAAGCATGAGATACTATTCTTGTGTGAAGTCCCAACATAGTTGCAGTGACCAAAGCTACCATTTGATTTAGACATTGATACCTGCCTCATCTACAGGCTTGGTTCATGTCCATCTTCATTCAGGGACATGAATGGTTCATGTCTGCTCATTTGGCTACTGTTGGACCCAGACTAAGGAGTTACATTGGAGTCATTCATGGGATGCCCAAAGAGTGGATTCGTTTCAGCAGGGCTGCATATACAGAGAACCCTAAAGGAATTTTATATATTACTCTGATTTATATCCAAAGTATATTTTAATTGGATGCAAATGAAGGAAGCAAGTATGTCACATGATACACATTGTGACTGTGCTATAAAAAAGAATGTGCATTATTAGAGAAATCATAACTTAGCTATAATGTCAAGGAAATTGGAATATTTCATTTGTCCCCAGCAACAATAGGTGGAATGTTCTTATGATTGGAACTAGCATTGGATGTTTCTGGGCATGGACTATTTTTTTTTTTTTTTTTCTAAATCTCACAGCATATTATTGGGAGAAATTAGATTTCAACCTAACTTCTTTCTTTCTTTTTTTTTTTTTCACACACGCACACTGTATTTTATTTTTACAAGAGATAAATAGACTGACACCAAGCATTGTAAATGGATGACCACAACAAAAGCAACAATGATTGCAATTACCAAACACGAAACACACTCATACTATGTCATAATATTGACATTCAGTCCAGTAATCCTCCACTGTAACAGCTCCTTTACTTTGCAGTGAAAATTGATTTCTATATTCTTTGCCTCTGAGTCCTTGTGGGATATTTTTTTTAATTCAAACAGAAAGTCACAAAAATTATAATCATCCTCATCAGTTCACTCAGTCCCATGTAATTAATTTTTTTTTATCTTGATCTTTTGTTAGCACTTTTATGAGTTCATCAGTTTTTCATTAGAGTTCTGAAAATGCTTATTCATTCAGTTCAGCAGTACAGTTACCAGAAACCTGTACTTGTCAGAGTCTTTTCTATGAATTCCTTGAAGATGAAACCCTTTTATAGGAACATATTTGCAAAAGCATCAGAGTACACCCAGAACTGTCTGTAACTGACAAAAGACTTAAAAATGACCATGGTTAAAGATTTGATGAAAGTTCATAATAGTGCAATTGACAAGGAAATTTAGTTATTTCTGAGATATACATTTTAAAGTAATAACTAGAATTATGACTTATAACATTATACCAGAACATATAAGATTTTTAGAAATGTCATGTAATGTCTGAAACATTTATATTAACATATTTCCATACAGATAACCCAACGAAAGTTTAGTATTAGTTGTTTTGTTTGTTTGTTTTTTTATACTGCAGGTTCTTATTAGGCATCAATTTTATACAAATCAGTGTATACATTTCAATCCCAATCGCCCAATTCAGCACACCACCATCCCCACCTCACCGCAGTTTTCCCCCCTTGGTGTCCATATGTCTGTTCTCTACATCTGTGTCTCAACTTCTGCCCTGCAAACCGGCTCATCTGTACCATTTTTCTAGGTTCCACATACATGCGTTAATATACGATATTTGTTTTTCTCTTTCTGACTTACTTCACTCTGTATGACAGTCTCTAGATCCATCCACGTCTCAACAAATGACTCAATTTCGTTCCTTTTTATGGCTGAGTAATATTCCATTGTATATATGTACCACATCTTCTTTATCCATTCGTCTGTTGATGGGCATTTAGGTTGCTTCCATGACCTGGCTATTGTAAATAGTGCTGCAATGAACATTGGGGTGCATGCGTCTTTTCGAATTATGGTTTTCTCTGGGTATATGCCCAGTAGTGGGATTGCTGGATCATATGGTAATTCTATTTTTAGTTTTTTAAGGAACCTCCATATTGTTCTCCATAGTGGCTGTATCAATTTACATTCCCACCAACAGTGCAAGAGGGTTCCCTTTTCTCCACACCCTCTCCAGCATTTGTTGTTTGTAGATTTTCTGATGATGCCCATTCTAACTGGTGTGAGGTGATACCTCATTGTAGTTTTGATTTGCATTTCTCTAATAATTAGTGATGTTGAGCATCTTTTCTTGTGCTTCTTGGCCATCTGTATGTCTTCTTTGGAGAAATGTCTATTTAGGTCTTCTGCCCATTTTTGGATTGGGTTGTTTGTTTCTTTAATATTGAGCTGAATGAGCTGTTTATATATTTTGGAGATTAATCCTTTGTCCGTTGATTCATTTGCAAATATTTTCTCCCATTCTGAGGGTTGTCTTTTCGTCTTGTTTATGGTTTCCTTTGCTGTGCAAAAGCTTTGAAGTTTCATTAGGTCCCATTTGTTTATTTTTGTTTTTATTTCCATTACTCTAGGAGGTGGATCAAAAAAGATCTTGCTGTGATTTATGTCAAAGAGTGTTCTTCCTATGTTTTCCTCTAAGAGTTTTATAGTGTCCGGTCTTACATTTAGGTCTCGAATCCATTTTGAGTTCATTTTTGTGTACGGTGTTAGGCAGTGTTCTAATCTCATTCTTTTACATGTAGCTGTCCAGTTTTCCCAGCACCACTTATTGAAGAGACTGTCTTTTCTCCATTGTATATCTTTGCCTCCTTTGTCATAGATTAGTTGACCATAGGTGCGTGGGTTTATCTCTGGGCTTTCTATCTTGTTCCATTTAAAACGTTAAAAATTCAATATATTTTTGAAACCAGTATGTGTTTATGAGTAAAAACTGTGTTTACTTTTTGTTTAAAACAAACAATACCTTAAAACTTTGCCTGTTCTCTGTGTGTTGTATTTGAAATTTCAGTCAATGCTAGTCACATGTATACCAAGAACTTGAAGAACAAAATGCTAACTCTTCCCTGGTGTCACCCACCAAAAGTTTCTTTGCTTTTATCTAAGATCTAGTGTGTATTGTATAATCTTCACAGATAATCTCTGGATTACAAGTAGGAAACCAAGTCACTTTTTATTTCTCTCCATCACATTATCTAACATCTCCAGTTGTTTCCTAAGATGTGCATAAATAGTGGAAGCTTACGAATACTTGTCTCAGAAAGTTTATCTATTTTGTCTCAGTCCAGGGATGAGGTATGTGGTGGTGGCTTTCATTAGGGGGCTGCAGAGACCTTCCTGAGCATGGGTCTCTATTTGCTGTCTTGTAATAAACTGCTCAGAATGTATCCAGTCTGCTTATCTAATAGTTACTTCTCTACATAGTAAGGTCCAAACATCTAGGGGACATATGTATATATTATAAGTGGTACTGCATAATGGTTAAAAACAAAGACTTTGGATTTGAACTTCTTGGGGAGTCTCAGTTCAACTGTTCATTAAATGGATGATCATAGGCACATTTTTTATCCATTATGTGCCTCGTTTTTATCATTTTAAAATTGAAATAAGTATGCCTATCTAATAATTATGGTAGGTATCCATTTGAATAACATACAATATAAACAGAATACCTGGATTATAGTAAACCTTATATAAATGTTAGCTATTACCATATATGCAATGTATTTAACATGTTTGCATACATACATGCACATTGCCATGTCCTTATATTCAAAATGCTCATATGTACATATGTGTAAAAAAACCTCTGAATATACATACACAAACTTTCATGCATTGTACGTATTCAGCAAGTATTGGTGTGTGTGTAGAGGGCAGGCATTGTAATTTTCTCACCTCCAAAAGAATACTCCTACTTTTAATTATCTGGAGAAAAAAACCACTGAATTCCTCAAGATAGTTCTGTATTTTACTTCTAGCTGGTAAGATACCAGAGTCACGGATATTGTGATCACCCTTGTAAAACCCCTAGAACTGTGGTATCAAGTGACTATTTATTCATTTGCTTTGTCACATAATATTTATTTACATAAAGTTTTTCTGTCTCTGTTGTAAATCACCAAGTCCAATACAGTCTGTGTGATTTTGTTTACCTATATTGCAAAAATTATAATACAATGGAATTTTGTTCTTTTTAAAAATAATTTATTTTCTAGATCTTTTTCCTATGTTAATAAGTAATATTGATAACCTTAAAGAGAATAAAAATAAGTCATATATTTATTTTCCACAACTAAGAGATATAATATTTTAATGAAAAATCTTAGTCTGTAATTGCAATGAGAAAGTTGTTTTTTTTTTAAATTAAGTACCTGAGTAGTATGTTGAAACTGTAAGTTCTCTGTCTGATGTTCTTATAAAAGGGTATAAAAGTATACATTTCAGATCATCTCTTTGCTTTCCTAGTTTTAAAATTCTTCCAAAGATCTCAGAGCAATAATACCTGAGATATTTAAAACACTGATAAAGCATTAATCAAAACAACCACAGTTCATATTTTATGGTAGAAAGGATTCAACTCACATTTATGCATTTTGAATTGAGATTTTCTTTTCTTATGCAGGAAACTGAAACATCACCTTTTCTTTACTATCTTTAATCATTACTTCAAGCTCTAAAGCCTCTGAGTGAACTCGTTAATCCTCTCCCTTTTTTCTTCAAAGGAACACATGTAAATAGATTCATGTGAATGGAATTCTTCTTTTACTGACTTCTGCTTGGAATGGTTAATAAATCTTAAAAACCTCTTAAAATAAAAACTTTATACTTCTTGAACTACTCTAGTAGCTTCCTATATTATCTCTCTGCTTTCACCCCCACCCCTATAAACTATTTGCTGTACAGTTCCCATAACAATTCTTTGAAACCTAAATCAGCTCATGACACGCTTCTCCTTAAGTGTTCCAATGGCTTCCCATCTCCCTGCAAATTTGATTAAAAACATATTTTAACATAAAAGATTTTTACCCTGACCTAGTAGGCTCTCAGTTCTGTCAACCTTTCTTGGCCTCATATCATTCCATTCTCATGGCTCGTCCTGCTCAAATCACACTGGCCTTCTTTCTGTTTCTTTAATTTGCTAGCAAACATCTGCCCCAGGACCCTTGCTTTTACTTTTCTCTCTTCCTCAAATATTCTTACTCTCAGTGTTTTTTTTTTTCTTTTTTTAAAAACTTTTATTGGAGTACAGTTGATTTACAATGTTGTGTTAGTTTCTGCTGTACAGCAAAGTGAATCAGTTATGTATATACATATATCCACTATTTTTTAGATTCTTTTCCCATGTGGGTCATTACAGAGTATTGAGTAGAGTTCCCTGTGCTATACAGTAGGCCCTTATTAGTTATGTATTTTATATATATATATATATATAAATAATAGTGTGTATATGTCAGTCCCAATCTCCCAATTTATCCCTCCCCACCTCCAGCTTGCCCCCTGGTAACCACAATTTTGTTTTCTATGTCTGTGACTCTCAATGTTTATTCTTACTCCTAATGTTCGTTCCACTCTCTACTCAAATAACTCTTTATAAGAGACTTTTTTTTTTAACTGATCTTCTCTTATCCAAAATAGTACCACTAACCCCAGCATTGCTTTCAGCATATGCTATACTATTATCTTACTTATTTGTCTTCATAGTAGTAGTGAACAGACCATATACATATATATATACACATGTGTATACATGTATATATATATATACACACATAAGACTATATATACTATGTATGCACATGAACACACGTACAACTCTTACATAGTAATCACCTTGCCAGACTGTGATCAAATTTTCAGATTGGCAAAAGCAGATGAAAATAGTTGTGTCGATTCTGAGATAGCTGTTCTTAGAAAGACCTGCTTGAAAGGTTGGCCATTGGTTGGCATCTGGAAACTTAGTTTTCAGGAGGGTTCCCACAATTTCCTAATTAGATTAGAGTGGCTCATTGTGTCTAAACATTTTATGCAAACAATAAGGTTTATGCTGAACACATGCTTTCCTTCCGGGAGTCTGGAAATTTTTAACACGATAAGCAGTTTTTCATGTGAATGCCCCCAAACATATATGCTGGCACTGAGTCTCTAATGAGTTTCCTTGGTAGACAACATTACACATGTGTTTTCTTAATCCATTGATGGATGAATTAAGTGCACTTTGTATGATTCCAAGAGAGAGAACTCTTAAGACTCTCATCAGCTTGTACTTGGTTTCCTCAGGACTTCACCCCATGTGCACTTTTTCTGATTTTGTTTTCTACTCTTTCATAATAATAAATCATAGTCATAAATACAACTGTATGCTGTGTCCTGTGATCCCTCTAGTGAATCACTAAACCTGGGGGTGGTCTTGGCGATCCTTGGCACAGCAGCTTAACGACTTATTTCCTCTTTCGGTCTGAATGTAAAAGCTATCAATCGCATTATCAATGGAATAATACGGATAATCATTCTAATAATAATCTAATCATCTGCCATAGAGATGGCTGTGATGAAATCTCTTAGGGAACAGCCTCTTTTAAAATATGATTCCATTATTTCTTCACCATTGTAAGTTTTAGGAACTGTGATTTTTCCTACACAATAAAGAGTTTTGATGTGATACTGTATTTTGAGTGTTACAGAAGTTTCTGGATGTTTTCTTGAAAGAGAGTAGTGGGTACTATAGATAGACTTGACCGTGAAAAAGGTATCAGAAAAGGAAGCATACTTCAGGAGATAAAAGTTTGCTTCCAACAAGTTTGGAGAGGAAATCTTCTCACTGATTATAATAGAAATAATAAAATGGTGATCGGCAGTTACTAGCTGATTGGTAAGCCATTACAAAACCTGAACTTGGGCCATTTCTTGAATATATTACAGTGTTGGCCTCAGACCCTTCTGTATCTAAAAGGAAGATAAGAAAGTGCAACTAGGCAGGAATTCACTAGAAAAGCTGCTACTTTGTACATCTTAATAATGAGAAAGTATTCTAAAAGTGACTATCATTTCAACATCAGAAAGTACTCCTCTGAAGTAACTTATGTCTGTGATCTCTGAGTTGAGATATGGAACTAAATCGTTAGTAAAGGAATAAAAACTAAAGAAAAAAATGCAAATCATAGCATTTCATTCCTTTCCTCTTAAGTGTCCTATTCCTTAAGTCCAAACTCATCACCTAGTGTCCCATCACTCTCCTCTGCTCAGGGGGCTCCAGTCACACTGGGCTTGATGTTTCTTGATTGCTTCACATTGCTTCTGCTTGTGGCCTCAGTTCCTACAAATCCTCCTGCCAGAAAGGGTCCTCCTCCATTCATTCATATCTCTCCTCAGTTGTTACCCCACCAGTGAGACTTTCACTGACCCCTAATCTAAGTCAGAACACTCTCTCTCCTGTGCTTTTCAATTCCCTTTCCCTGTAGTATTTTATTCACAAGTCCCCCATTCTCTACTCACTGGACCCATACATGGGTGGTTGCAGTGTTGGGAAGGAAAAATAGTGGATTTTACAGAATGTGGAGAATTATATTTCCAATTTATGAAATCTTTGTAAATTTCTTCTCTGATTCAGACTTATACTGGGACTTTTTTTACTTTAATGTGTATTGAGTCACAGAATCCTATAAAATCTCTAAGTAATCTTTTTTAATCAAATTGTCTCTTTCATATTGTAAGTTCACCAGGAAGCCAAAGGACTACAACAAACATGTATTGGACTAGGGAGTTCTAACTAGAAAAATAATATCAAAACCACCATGACCAGTATTCTATCATCACTGACAGCTACAATTTGCTGCCTCTTCATTTTGTGCTTTAAAAACTGTTACAACTTTAATACATATTACCTTACATAATTCTTATGCAAATTTTATTTTATTTCTATTTAGGGAGCCTAAGGCTTATATTAGCTTAGTACCTCGTCCAACCCAATGTCCTGCAGTTAGTGACACAAATGAGACACAATCCTAGATCCTTATTAAGTCCAAGGAATGAACTCTTAATCCAGTCTTAATATTCTGCCTCTCCACTCATTACTATATGTTAGTCTAACTACCCTTTATGTGATTTACAAGTAACATAACTGTTGAAGGGACATGTCTGGATGTTTGCTCACTGATCAAGAAAGGCCTATATATTATAACAAAATATTATTTCTAGAAACTATGCCAACTCAGAAGAGATGATATTCATCTGCCTGAAATTTCTGCAAGTCACAGTGTGTGGCTAAAGTTAGGGCAAGCTATAGTTTGTTCTTAGGATATAATAACCTTAATTTCATTCAGCTTCCTTTGATGGGGCAAATGATGCTCAATTCATGATTACTATTCCCTGTTGATGTGAGATCTGACAATGTCTTAGTTATCTTCCTGTTTATGAAGACATTAAGTAATGCAAATGCAAAGGCCATTTAGGCTGACATTGCACTATGATGAGTTTCATAGCAGGGGAGAATCAAAGATTTATTTTGTTAATGTTTGACACTAGTTGTTTCACTTTTCAGCACTCATCTAGTGGAGGAGGCCTTTTCTATCTTTTTTGTATCTTATTTCTGTCTTGAGATTAATTTCATGAGCAATGTTGGAAATATAATTTCTCTGTGTCCCAATATAGCAGTCTATTTCTTGAAAGTGATTCAAATTTAGGGAGGACAACTGAGACATTAGCTAATTGATATCCTGTCTTTGCAGATGCTCAACACTGCCACCTGAGAGTAGAGAGAGTGCTAGTTCTAGAAAAGGGAGTTGGTATCTGCTTTATTTGTTAATGAAGATTTTTTTAAACATAGCATATTGTCTACATATACCTTTCCTTGGATGTTATTACTATCCTTGGTTGTTACTCCTGAATGAATAGGAGTATTACAAACTAAAATATGTCATCTTTCTGGATGAGATTATATTTGGCAACTTAACTAAGTATTCCCTGATTGTGTACCCCTGCCAGAGTTTGGAAAATATATATTTAAATTAAATTATTGAATAATAGTCTCAAGTGTTATGAAAGAGACAAATTGAATAATCATCCTCCACCTCTAGAGTGCCAACACTGCGTTCAATCTTGGATTGCTTTTCTAGAGTGCCAACACTGCGTTCAATCTTGGATTGCTTTCTATCTCATAGACTAAACAGGGACTTTTTTATTCATCCTTGACCCTTTTTTCTTTCCCCTATATTTTTATATCATTAAGCATCATCAAATTAATCATTGCAAAATGTCACAATTCTGTCCTCGAATGCATTTCTACATGCTACTACAGTTTGTCATTGGTTTTTCTGAACTATTGCACTAACTTAAAACTAGCCCCTCAGCATTGCAAAATCTTTGATCCCTGACATATACACATCTATATTCCACAGTCCTGCTGGAGATGTATTTCTGAAATAAGTTCGACTATGCAACTTACTTTAAAACATTTTAAGAATTATCAAAGCTCATAATAATGCTCATCAAACTTTTGTACATTAATATATAATACACCTAATTTTGGATGAGATTGAGTTTACTTAAGGTATAAACAGAAGCAATTCTCTATATACAGAAAACTTTTATGTCTCCTAATTAATTTTAAGAACCCATGAGATATTTTTATTCTATTCCTAAATAGAAGCAGTATTTGTTTTTTGTTTTTTGTTTTTTAACGTTTTGGGGTTTATTTATTTATTTATTTATTTATGGCTGTGTTGGGTCTTCGTTTCTGTGCGAGGGCTTTCTCTAGTTGTGGCAAGTGGGGGCCACTCTTCATCGCGGTGCGCGGGCCTCTCATTATCGCGGCCTCTCTTGTTGCGGAGCACAGGCTCCAGACGCGCAGGCTCAGTAGTTGTGGCTCACGGGCCCAGTTGCTCCGCGGCATGTGGGATCCTCCCAGACCAGGGCTCGAACCCGTGTCCCCTGCATTGGTAGGCAGACTCTCAACCACTGCGCCACCAGGGAAGCCCAGTATTTGTTTTAATATGAAAGACATCTTTTAAATTATTCAATATGGGATAACTCTGATATGTCATAAAATGGAGCAAGAATTCAAAACAACTAAGCTGTATGGCTTCCTGAAGCACATTTTAAACATCGCTGTAACTTCAGTTATCATATTAACTGCATCAATTAGCTATGGTAAAACAACCAACCATAAAATCTCAGTGGCATATGGTAAGTATATATTCCCTATGTGTTTATGGTTAAGTGGATGAGTTCTATGCTTCAAGTAGCAGGTTCCATTGGGTTTAGATCCCTGCGTTGCTTAAGCACTGATCCACACCACATGAACTCATTTTGAGGCCCAAGCTCAAAGAGAAGCTGCAATACTGTGGAAGCACTTCTCTTGTCAGTGACAAGGTACAAGAGGACAAGTCCCAATGCACAAGGACATTTCAAGCCCTTGTGCACAGTCATAAATGAATATCTCATTGTCAAAAACAGTCACATAGCTAAGCAATTATTGGAAGTCCAAATGCTGGACTGTTTCTAAATTTAATTGAACTTACAGATCATTATATGAGACAGTATAGTCATGTTCATATTCATTCCCTTTTTTAGATTAAAAATTAAATACAACTAATATACCTTTGCATGCGATAGTAGAATACAAGAAAAAAATTTTAATGGTGCAATGCCTACACACTAAAACATATACACACATACATCTATATAATCTCAGAAAATATTCTCAAATATTACAGTATTTATTTCTTTAGCAGACTCATCACTATCCATTCTTCATTCCTTTGGACCACAGGCATCACTTCAGTAAGTTCAACTTTCCCATCTAATATTGAATGGGCCAAATCTTCATTCTTACAAGATCTGAGCCATTAGTGTTCTTGACTGCATTTATGATTTTAGATGTCCCTTTATATTTATTTCTGGTACAAAAACATTAGGAGGTGACCCATAGAATCATTGGGGTTGCAGAAATAGTCATTTTCCACACATTTACATCACCAAGGCACATAGGATAACTGCTACTTCTTGTCGGTAGGTCAAATTAACAAGATGTCATTCATGTAGCTGGAAAGAATAATATCCTGTGCATTCCCCAGCTTGATGCCACATGTTATTTAATCGTAACCATTGAGCAAAGAGAGCCTACTGCAATGACCACATTTCTGTTCTTCATCTATGACCTATAAATTACAGATACCACAAAGGTTTTTAATGATTCTAGTGTTCATCTCATTTACTAAGCTTTCTGTCACATGATATGTGACTTACAATATCCTATCTATGTCTTTGTTTGCCTTTATCACATAAAAATCTTGTGTCTGGGTTTAATTTAATACAGGCTTTAACTCAGTAGAGATTTCAGCCAATTTTCAGATGTCTATTAGAAGTAGGTTTTTGTGCTAATGCATTGGACACAGAATCTTCAGTATGTTCACACACATCAATAAATAATGGGCTGATATATTTCTTCTTTCCTAATATGACTTTCTTAGCATCCATCCAGAGAAATATCACTGGAGTTATTGTTCATAAACTTATTATTAATAGTCTTGTAAATATTTTTATAAATAATCTGTCTACTCCTGGATCAGTCTTTGTAATTTTACCCATGAATGATGCTGGGATCTGACTCCAGTTATAATCTAGAGCAATGAAGGGTAATAATCTGGTAAATGAGGAGTACCACCTTCCTCTAGCTGGGTAACTACTCCAGGTGAGAAAACTTTGTCATCAAGCAAGTGTTGACACACCACACAAAAGAGAATGACACTCTGCTGAGAAGAAAACCTCAGTCGGTTGAAAGATTCATAATATGTAGAGTTCACCCAAATCATCCTATTTCCTTTTTGATAAATGCACACAGTCCCTATAAATCTCTATCTTTCACATAAGAGTCGTGGCAAGGCTATTATTAACATTATATTAGAGCAAACTACAGGAGGAGACTGTAATTTTTAACTGATTTTAGACTATATCAGCCATGTGGTTATAGATAATGTATTTTTAAAAAGATTTTCATGCTAGTTATTAGAAGATTTTTGACCTTCTGGCCACGTCTTTGTCAGAGAATTAAAAGCCCCGAGATTATGCTCCAATTCTGATACAAATTTTCTGCACATTATCATCGTAAATATGCCATTGGTACCTTGCTTTTTGTATTACCTTTATTCCAAGTGATCATAAGCAGATTATTCAACTAACTCTTTTGCCACTTTATAACATCAACCACCTTTAGCCCATGTCCCACTAATATGATCATCACCGTACTCAAACTGGTCAGAAAAAGCAATCACAGATCTTTATCTGTGAAGGTCTATTTCCTCCAAATTTTTCCACTATAAAATAGTGTATCTATTAGGAAAACCACAATATTCTCAATCATCAGAAATAGAAAGAATTTGTAGGAGGATGGTCACTGCCTCTTTTTGCTTTCCAAATCTGATGAGAATCTATCTCACGTGTGAAACCCAAACCCAGGTCCCTAAGTACAAGGGAATCTGGGAAATGTAGTTTTTAGCTTTTCAATCCATATTATAGAGAAAACTAATAGAGGTGAAAATGGACACCAAGAGGGACTTCCCTAGTGGTGTAGTGGTTAAGAATCTGCCTGCCAATGCAGGGGACATGGGTTCAAGCCCTGGTCCCGGAAGATCCCACATGCCACAGAGCAACTAAGCCCGTGCGCCACAACTACTGAGCCTGCACTCTAGAGCTCTCGAGCCACAACTACTGAGCCTGTGTGCCACAACTATTGAAGCCTGCGCGCCTAGAACCCATGCTCTGCAACAAGAGAAGCCACTGCGTGAGAAGCCTGTGCACTGCAACGAAGAGCAGCCCTCGCTCACTGCAACTAGAGAAAGCCTGCGTGCAGCAACAAAGACCCAACACAGCCAAAAAAATTAAATAATAAGTTAATTAATTTTTAAAAATGGATACCAAGAGTCAACAAACAATATCTGTATAGCTTAACTATTCTCCTGAAAGTATTTCAGTGGCTTTCCGACTCACTCCAAATTTCTTTTTAATAGCCAGCATAGCCCTGTATGATCTCGCTTACCACTATTTTTCTGACCTTTTCTAATACTCTTCTTTGGCCCAAACTACTACAACAACTCTGTTCCTTGATGTTCCTCAATCAGGGTAAAGTATTCTTTACTTCAAGATTTTGAAAACATCTTTTCTATCTGCTTTTAATATTCTTTCCCAAGATATACTGTTATTTCCTCCCTCACTTCTTTCTGTCTTCTACTCAAATGCTACGTATCAGTGAGGCCATCCCTAACTACCCAGTACAAAGTGATAACCCACCTCCTCACACTCTGTATGTGCCATCTTGCTTTACGTTCCTCTGTAGGAATTATAAACACCTGACATATTATACATTTAAATGTATGTTTTTGATTTGTCTGTGTCTTTTCTGTAGAATATAAGTTCTATAAGGGTAGAACTTTGTTCAAGTCACTGTTATATTTCAATGCCTAGGATGGTACCTGTTACACTGTAGGTCATCAATAAATATTTTTTGAATAAGTGAATGAATGAAACGTCACGCTTTAGTATACGTTTGTCCTCTTAACTTCAAATGTCTATTTCCCTCCTCTTCAACTTCCTAACGTTTACGACATTCAGCTTACATCTAACCAATTGCTTCTGTAGCCTGTACCATATCATGCAGCCCTCATTCTACATCCTTTACACATGTAAAATATTGTAAATATACTGCTAGGTTAATTTCTTTTATTTATCCCACGTACGCATGGCACCTTGAATTTTGGACAACCAGTTTTGTTTTGATGAATACATTTCATAATGAAATAGTTTTATAACATGAGCAAGTCGTATACTCAACTTTTGACAGTTTTGGATTTGTGTACCTGTGAAGAGGAAGCATTTATTGATTAATTGCTATGTGCCAGTTATTGCTCCAGGCACTTTACATATATTATCACTGGTAATCGCAGTGGTTACCCTATAAGATAGACATAGCTATTATTCCTAATGTTACAGATAATAAAGTTCAGGAACAGAACTAGTTAAAACAAAACATAACCAAAAAATCTGCTCCAGAACCAGCAAATCTTAAAGGTGGAGCCAGAACTTGAACTAGGTTATCTAGCAACAAAGTCCACACGCAAACACTATAGAGCACATTATTTCACTATCAGATACAACCTCTATTAAATAACTTTTAAAAATTTTCTGAACAGAATTTTGAAAAGTATAGAACATGCTTTAAGAACTATGCAATGTTACAGAAACTACCTGAAAGTCCTAGCCCTCCAGGAATGCAACGCCATAAAATCAAAATCGTCAGCCATCCTGACACAAGTGGCAGAGGGCCTTACAATTACAGTATGCCTTTGGAAGTTTCTGGGAAGGAAGACATCTGGGAGAGGAGGACATTTAATCCTGATTCCTCTAATGTTCATATTCTATGCTTTTTTTTCCCTTAAGAATGGCAACAAGAGGTATGATGTCATTTGATTAGACTCAGGGTAAGGAAAAAGTTCACATACAAATTCACATAAAATCTATCCAACTAGTGGGAGAACAAAGATCCATAACACCAATCACTTATTTGAAACTTACGATAACTTATTCTTGATTATTTATACATGTATATTTAAAATTCTACATTATATGTGAACAGTTATATATCTTGCCTTCGATTTGTTTTCTGCATCTATATATGTGTGTGTCTGTATGTTTATATATACAATTTTTTTCTCCCAAGTCTTTACAGCCATCTACCTTGTCAAGGTCATGGCTATACCATATTACCTTTGAATCATTTACTGCAGTTCCCTAAAACATCTCATCTTTTAGTTCATGACTGAGGCACAATATTTAAATCATTTAAAAAGTTGTCACTGGAAATTTTAATTCTAACCACAGGTATCCATTCATTTAACTGAAGGACATCTATCCTATGCATGCCTGTTTATGATTTCCACATTGTAATCACATGTTACACTTTAAATTTCATTAAAAGCTTGTCTACAAGGAAGCAACTGTGAGGTCATATTACTGGGAATACTTATCAAATCTGTAAAATTTATTTGGCTATGTCTTTTTTTTTTAACATCTTTATTGGAGTATAATTGCTCTACAGTGGTGTGTTAGTTTCTGCTTTATGACAAAGTGAATCAGCCATACATATTGGCTATATCTTTATTATGACATATGTCAGATACACAATAGTATATTAAACATTACATACTAACATACACTAAACAGTAGACACATATGGCCCTTATACAGACATCAAATATAGTTAGCATATTAATATGTAGTGTTTTAAAATGATTAATGCATAGAAAATATGTGTAAACTGCAAGACGAGAGTCATGACCATGCAGTGTTGTGGAAAAGTTTAAAGATGAATTAAAGTACACTTTATAGCATAAATGGATATCTGTGCTATTTCTCTTTGCTTTGGGGCTCTAATTCTTGGAGCTGATTCAGCTAATTGAAGAAAGCGCCAGACTGGATATGGAGCTGTCCTGCACCTAGGTTAAAGTGGTGCATAGAGTAGAAATGAAATTAAGAACTGATACTAGCTTTGGACAGGGATGGTAAATTAAATGTGCACTTTTCATATCAGTCTACTTTATAATTCACAGTTTTAAAATGTTTATACAAAAAGTATTTTAAAACGTAATTATATCTGTGACTACCTTTTTTATACACTACTTGGCAGTGTACAGATGTTATATTACTTGATATTATACAGTTAGAATGTTTGATAAAAGTAACTTAGTAAAGATAAATTTTTTAAAAGTTCTGCTTTGGAAAGTCATATTTATTTGAGGATATTTTCCCCAATATCTTTTTCCTCTTCCATAAATGGTTTTCAAAATCCTATGAGGTGACAGTATCCTTTGAAGAAAACACAATTGAAAGAAGCACACAAGCAAGAAAATCTGTTGGACCTAGTAATAAACAAGATGACAAGCTCAGTTTTTCTCATGTCCTAAAAGATTTTTTTAAAAAAATGTTTTCTCTAGGTGCAATATATCTAGAATGACTACTTCTCTGTCTTGAGGTATATCTTCTGCTTCAAAAGTCATAGGTCAGTTCACAAAGAGGTGAGAAATATTTTACATTAGAAAGTAAAGTGAAGTGATTGAATTTAACAACCAAGGGTGACCTCCTTTACGTCTATTAGCCAACTTCACTCTATAAGCAGTGATGGGACAACTGGTCTATTATTTAGAATATGATTGTGATAGCATGGGTGGAGGGTTGGAAAGAGAACTATAGGGAAGTAATGATTAACTGATTTTTTACCCCCTCAATTAATTTATACACTATTGAATGAAAACACTGTCAATGAAGCACTTCTAAAGTCCTAGGGAATTTTCTGGAGCTTCACAGAAAGATCCTGCCATGATTGATAGTGTTTTGATATCGATGTGTGATAGATGTGATATTAGCCTCCATACCTTGAATATGTTTCTTGAATAACCTCCCTGGGTGCTGTTTTGGTGATAGGTTCCAAACACCCTTATAGCACCCTACTATAAAGCAAGAGTTAAAGTCTGCTGTCAAAGATAGCTGTGGCAACTTTAGAGGTAATGTTACTCTTTGTTTCACCTTTAACTGTTAGCAAATTGATAGTGTGAATCTGAAGTTCTTTTTAAAAATAAACATAATTGCTTGATAGATAAAGCACACTTTTAGACTGTAAAGACACACTTTGCATGTTTTTGTTTTTTCAATCAACTTCCTCATCAAAATCAGTCTGTAGCTAATGCAAGCCTCCTGCAGGTAACTTTCCCTCCAATCTCTCCCATTTCCTTCAAGCTATCTATATGTTTTCACCAAGTGCATCGCCCTGGGCTGTCCGCTGTAGTCTATTAGTGTGGTCTGCTCAAACCTATTATTATCTGAAGACACCTCTCAAGTTAGACAAGGCCAGATCTCTGGGAATTCACTAAGACACTGAAGTTCAATTCTGGTCAGAGAGGTAATTATGTAGTTGACTTCAGGCCATTCACAGCACAGTTGTTTCATTCATTCATATTGAACCCAATCCAAAGGCTATAAGAATGAGAGAACTTGTGGTCTTGCCAGAAGTGAGGTTACTTAGTTTCTCTGATCTGGAAAAATATTATAGTTAATGCAATGATTGGGGAAGTCATTATTCCTTCTCATACAAAGTTCATCATTTCTGACTAGCTGACCACTTGATCCCTGGGTCTATCTATATCTGCATATTTATCTGTATAATTTTCTATCTCTATCATGCCCCTTGTAAGTGAATTTACTTTTTCTTTTTAATTTAAAGGGATAGGCACTTTTTTTAGTACCAAAACTTTCATCCAAGAAGTAATGTAACTTTTACAGATGTAATATGAATCCCTGGCTCATGGTCATTTTCAGAGTATGAGTTCAATGCCTGATTAAAATATCATGTAATTGAAAGTGATTAAATAAAATTTCATCTATAGCAAAGATTAAAATCACTTCATTCTGGTAATTTTTAATGTAGGTGTAGATTAAACAGAGGCTAAGGGGAAAAGAAATGGAAGAAAGGAAGAGAATGATCAGGGGAATTTTATGGGTAAATGTAGCAGTCATATTCCTGGCAGGAAACAGATGGCACACTCAAAGATTTTAACTGAAGAGGATTTAATGAACAGTTATTTACAGTAACTAAGGTATCTAACAAGCAATATGAAGTCCCCAGAGTCTGGGAACATCAAGAAGTTGTTACCACATGTAGACAAAGAGAGACATGAGGAAAGAAGAGGTAATTGACTGTTAATGAAGCCTGGAGAGAGCTTACAGCCATGAGAAAAAAACCACCCCATAGGAGATTGCACCTTAGATTTTAGTACAACCATGCCTATGATCTTACTAAAAATATTCCTGCCTTGGTGAGTAAACCTCCACATCCACTGATTGCAAAGTAATAGGTTTAGGAAACACAACTTTTCTAGAAGTGGGCTATAAGGTAAAATACTAAAATAGGCCACATTCACCTCCACCTTTTGGTTTCTAGACCCATTTATTCTTGTTATGGGGAAAAGGACACCAAATATTGGCTGCTAATTTAAGATATAGATCACATCCTTTAGGATACCACCTAAAATTCTAGGATTTTTCCCATTTCCTTACTAAAATTAATGCTATACACTGTTTTGCCATTTTATTGTCAGCCTTTCAACGTGATGTGGCATGTGGTAAGATCTGTCTGTTCTGTGTGTGAGCCTATTACCACACTTATTTCACTGTACAGTGAATTCCTAAATAAAGGCAATAGTTTATGGAACATCATGTGTATGAATACACATTTTATAAGTCCGGAAATTGTATTGCTGGTAGACACGCTTTTGTGTAGGCAAGAACAAAATTTATCTATAATAAGTATCTATTTCTTTTTTTTTTGGCAACTTCGCTGTCCTTTTCCTTCTCATGTCTAATGTAATCAACCTACATCTTGGTGGTGGGCCAGTCTCCTGGAGTAATGGAGCCATAACAGTAGCTCAGCACTGACCTCTGATATTAGCATTTTGGGCACTCAGAAGTGGTAACAGCAAGGCAGTCTTGGTGAACTAACAATGTTGTTATGTGTCTTAATATACACCATTCTTGCCACCACAACCATTTTGTACAGGGAATCACTGGGCAAACCCAGGATTCTGGGAAAGACACAGAACAACTTCAAAAGAATGGGTTATCTTTTCCCTTTGATTATGAGGAAACCAGTGGATGGCAGTTAGTGAATATTTATGTTGGATACAGATATCTTCACGTTTGGAATCATTATAAGAGATTTCACCTTACACTTTATTCCAAGACGTTTTAATTTTCTTTCAACTTCTTAACCATCTAGCCAACCCATGTGACAGCGTGCCTCAATTAGTGTTAATCTGTACTTCTGACCATCTTTAATATCGGAGGAGATAACAGATGTATTGCCTGTAGTTTTGCTATCTGGGAGAATTTTTCTTCACCATTGTCTTTCAGAAAATCCCTAAGAGAGGCTATAATGTAGGGCCATCTTTTCCCAGTTGGGTGCCAACACATGGTGTATACTCATCTGCAAACCAGGCCAAACTTTTACTTCTATAATCAATTGGTCATAGAGAATTTCCTGTGAAGCCACTGGGTTGTATTGAGGGGGCAATAACAAAGTAGTAGGAATAGGTATCATGAGAGTCTAAGCCTGCTTTTCATTCAATTTCCTTAAATCTTCAAGACAAACTTAATCCTTGTTTATTTTATTTCTGTTTCATAATAGACTGCAACTGTATGCATCCCATTTTATCATTTGCTAAATCAGGCAACTCAAAGTTTGTGGAATCCATCTCAGTTTCCACAGTCACTTAGTGTCCCATGAGTCATTGATAAGTCTTTAAAGGACTCAGAAGCAACCCTAGATCCATTTTTCAAATGGGGAGACTATTTGACACAGAAAGACAGTGTTGGCATTACTTCAAAATCCTAGGCAAGTCCACTCTGATTCTCCTATTTGAACATCCCAGAGGCTTCATATACCTTTCCTAACTGCCAGGGATACCTCAGCTATCACTGGATTCTAACATCTGTATAGCCGTTAGACAGGTAGCACTATTGTTTGTGTCTACTACAAAACCTTCTCTTGTTCTGGGCTGCATGCAAGACTGTCAACTTTATGATTCCTCTGGTAAATGAACTGGGGCATCGTATATATCAGAATGTGATATCTAGATCAGAGTGTAAGTATCCCACAGAGAGTGCGTGAGCAGAGTTCGCTGTGGAAAATAAAGACCCCCAATATCTCTCTCCTCTCTTCCTATCATCAACTATCTGTTACTCCCAATAACTCAATTTAACTAAAAATCAGTGTGAACATACAACCTAGAGGTCAGACTCCTTGGCACAGAACAAGGCAGAAAAGAATAGAAATGGGATCTGGTGGAGCAAATGGAGAATAACCAGTACAATGTGCCTAAACAGGAATTTTATTAGGCAGGGAATAGGCAATTCTTTCAAAGTGGGGAGAATATTACAGGCTAATGTTCAAATTGCCTTTTCATTTTCTTATGTGCCACATACAGCAGGTGAATAGAATAGACCTTTACAGAGCTGCTGAAAAAATAATTGAAAAATGCTAGTGGAATATTGACTCTGGGTTTATATTTTATATTTTAGCATGATCTAGTTGGTGGCTGAGACTCAAACCTACTTTTTCAGCATAGAAAATAACTGGAAAACAAGAGTTATCAATATAAGAATCAGGGTGGGAGAAAAGAGTAATTATTGTAAATAAAGTTATTAAAGAATTAAATATTCTTATTTCCTATTTTTTTACAAAAAATTACTTGTTGTTATTCTACTTTTTTTTTCTGATCAACATAGAGAAATCTTTTCACTCTGTGGAGTGTTAAATAATTTGGAATTAAAGTATGCATTAACTTGGTTTGCACCATTACAACCATACCAGTTGTTTATGACCAAAATCCATTTTTATTTGTCGTACACATTTAAGTTGATGGTACCAGTTCTTTTCCACTTGTTAGATATTTTAATACCATCCCTGTGGGTAAATATAATAATACCTGACATTGTCAATTCCCTCTCGTAGATAACCTTTCAGAGCTTTCTCCATACAGTTGGATAATAAATTCTTACTCTGCCTCCACCTCTTTATATAATCATTAAGAGAGGATGGTTTGGTTAACAATCTTCTCTCTCTTTACCACCTGACTTCAAAGCCCATTGTCACATAGTTTAGGTTTGTGTTAAACTAACATTCCCTTTTTGTTACTAATTTCTATATTTACTAGGTATAATACTGTAAAACAATCCATACAAACTCCCTGACTTTAAAGCAACAATTTATTTTTTTTATTTTTTTATTTTTTTTGCAGGGTGTAAAGCATGATTATTAACTATAACAACAGTAGATGATGAGCAGTTGGGTCATAATTTTGTCACTGAATTTAAACCGGGCTGCTACTGTTGATTGCGCTGCTCCAGGCTTTTTTTTTTTTTTTTAACATCTTTATTGAAGTATAATTGCCTTACAATGGTGTGTTAGCTTCTGCTTTATAACAAAGTGAATCAGTTATACATATACAATATGTTCCCATTTCTCTTCCCTCTTGCATCTCCCTCCCTCCCACCCTCCCCATCCCATCCCTCTAGGTGGTCACAAAGCACCGAGCTGATCTCCCTGTGCTATGCGGCTGCTTCCCACTAGTTATCTATTTTACATTTGGTAGTGTATATATGTCCATGACACTCTCTTACCCTGTCACATCTCACCCCACCCCCTCCCCATATCCTCAAGTCCATTCTCTAGTAGGTCTGTGTCTTTATTCCCGTCTTGCCACTAGGTTCTTCATGGCCTTTTTTTTTTTTTTTTTTTTTCCCCTTAGATTCCGTATATATGTGTTAGCATACTGTATTTGTTTTTCTCTTTCTGACTTACTTCACTCTGTATGACAGACTCTAACTCCATCCACCTCATTACAAATACCTCCATTTCATTTCTTTTTATGGCTGAGTAATATTCCATTGTATATATGTGCCACATCTTCTTTATCCATTCATCTGTCGATGGACATTTAGATTGCTTCCATGTCCTGGCTATTGTAAATAGAGCTGCAATGAACATTTTGGTACATGACTCTTTTTGACCTATGGTTTTCTCAGGGTATATGCCCAGTAGTGGGATTGCTGGGTCGTATGGTAGTTCTATTTGTAGTTTTTTAAGGAACCTCCATACTGTTCTCCATAGTGGCTGTATCAATTTACATTCCCACCAACAGTGCAAGAGTGTTCCCTTTCCTCAACAATTTATTCTAGTTATCACAGTTGTACATCTACTAGGGTGTTAGCTGACACAGGTGGGGCTTGCCTGAGTGGCTCTGTCTCTAGCTGCATATTTAGCTGTAAATTTCATTCAGATATGCTCAGGATGAATTTATTCTGGACCCAGATTGAAGGGGGCATGGCTACCAGAAGAATATTTACTTTTTCATGGATATAGGAGAGTTACAAAAGATAAGTTCCACCCCACAAGCACATTTTAAGCCTCTGCTCATCTCACATCTGCTAATACGCCATTGCCTACAGCAAGATACATGACCAACCCAACTGGTAAAAAAATCTTTCCATAGAGGAGGGGAGGGAGAGTAAATATGTTGAAGAAGAATCTAATCTACCAAAATGCCCAAGTCTAGATATATGTGTTTCTCTGTCTATAAAAGCAGTTAGAAATTTCATTACTTTCTGTAACATGCAGGGAAACATAGACTTTGCTCTCTCCACAGTAATTTCATGCTAGAGTTCATCAGTACATTTCATCGTATTCTGACCTGCCAACATTAGCTCTATCTTGCACAAATGTCAACTTTGTCTCCCATTAGACCAAGATTCACTTCAAAGGTTTAGGATTTCTTTGCCTCAACTTTATTTGCTGAGGCTTTCAAAAGAAAATATCTATTTCATACTGCTGTGCCTTTCATCTGTATTTCTGGATTTTGTTAAACTCTAGCTTTCTCTCTTATCATTTTTCCAAACAGAAACTTAAGCATATCTCTTAGAATCCTACAGAGTATATGATGAAATACATTATATTAACAGTTTATAATCATGATTTATTAGCCACCTTTGTATAAGTTAACTGCATGGCGACAGAGATCATGACCCACTCCATCATTTACCATTATATGCTGTGTCTAGCTCAGTGTTTGTCAAGTAGTAGATAATTCATTTACTAAATATGTATTTAATGATTATCTCATACTTATTTTATTCCAACCAGCAAAGGAAATTATATTTACTATGTAATTCTTATGTGCCAGGTATTTTTAATTTCATTTAGTTTATATTTTTATTATTTTACGTTGTATATTTTATAATGCTGATGCATGTATATATTTATATTATATATATTTTTAAATAAATAAAACTAGAAATGCTGATAAACTAATAAAAAACTGATTAAAAAAATGACTGTCAAAGTCATGGCCCTTGCAATTAGCAGAATTATGCAGGCATGATTATTCCAAATTTTATAATCCTTATAAACTAAGGCTTCTTACCTGCTTAGGTTGACTGTTGTTCCAACATATTCTGTATGTAGTAAAACTTCAGCTTGAGGAGGAAAATTTATTTAAAATATGCTTTAATTCTGCTAGAAAAGTGAATTGAAGATTGAGGAAGGGACCTTGGAACTAATGAACTGTTATTCAGTGAATCAAGATGATGTCAGAAGGAAGGTCTCATCACTGTAATTCTACAAAGAGTAACCTAAAATTATCAGTGTGAAGTCTTAAAAAGTGGGGGATGTTCTATTAGGGCATCTAAGACTATAAACTTCAATATAGATTTGAGCTAATGAAAAGGCATGTAATGACTTAACACTGCAGTGCATGTTAAAAACTATAGGTAGGCTGGTTTAATAAAGAATCACAATCACTGTTCTTAGGATGAATATTTTGTAACCACTTGTATTTAAAATCCAGCTTTAACTGGAATTTGGAGAAAGAAGATATTCAATGAAAACGCTCCTGAATAATTTCAGCCAGTGATTGGCATAATTTAAGAGCAGGCTTCCTGTCTGAATAACTCTTCATGCTGAATGGACCAACCTAACTCCAATCTTACCAAACACAATGCTCCAAAGCAGAGTGATAATGATGATTTGCATTTTTAAATGTTCAGATTATTTATATATATATATTTTTTTTTTTGGTTTGCAGTAGTAGAGCTGTTTTATGACACGTAAACTCCCCAATTCACTAACTGAATCTCCCAAGGAGATTACTGTGGGTTCATAACTAGGCAACAGATAATATGTGACAGAAAGCATTTTGGAGGTACTGAGGATTACCTGTGTTTGAATGTCCAGAGAGCTAAAAATTAGAAGAAGCTGGTTGGAGTTTCAAGGCTGAATTAAGTTTCAGCCAGGCAACAGCATATCACAGAAGCCCTGTGAGTGAGTCCATCAAAAGGACATAATTTTGCCAAGACAAGTTGAGGGGACAAAAATTTTATTTCACACCCTATATATGAGGAAAATAAAGGGAAGATGCTACCTCAGGAGTGAATGTCCTTAACTGTAAGACCTAAAGTAATGTTTTAATAATTAAACCAATAACAATAGATAGTATTACTCGATTTTTATGCCCATAAACTGTGCTAAGAACTTTATGTCTCATTTACTTCCTAAAATAATCCTAAAAAGAGGATTCTTTTATCAATTATATTTCATATGTAAGGAAATGTTAAGTGAGATTGTAATTCTGATGGAAAGGAAAAGCCTATTTAGTACCAGTAACCTCATGAAGATATTCAATTTTCTTTTTCATTCTATAGGAATTTTCTCATTTGATACTCAAAACTATCCATTTTAAAGTCCAGAAACTGTGACTCAAAGAAGACAGAGATCCTAATGTGGTAATTGTTAAATTTTCAGGATGTCTGTGAAAAAAAATTGTTAAAGTTGTTAAATACAGCCATTATTAAAAATTAAATTATATAAACTTAGACTTAAATGTTATATTAAAAACAAAGGTAATACATAATTGAAATTCATAATTTCCCAAGTTTACTAAGTTTACTGTAACCTATACTCTTGAGATTATTTAAATCTATTGTATATGTATGGTGAAAATACAGATCTTTTCACTGTGTCAAATGCTTAGTTATGTTGGTAGGCTGAAACAGGCCATAGTAGAAATTTACCAATTTATAAAACAAAAATTGCAAATGCTACAAATCAGGGCTTGATTCATTGTTTTGCTGACTGTTTAGAATGATGGGGGAAATGTTGATAGTGCAAATTAAACTTAAACGTGCATGATATTTTTAGCCATTACATTGTAAATAGCAAAAAAAAAAAAAAAAACCAAAACAACACAAAAAAAAACTTGAGGAAATAGTCTTCCAGCATTCAAAAATTGCATGTAATTCAGTGAAGAAGTCATTTCCAACTGTGATGAATGAGCAAAGATTTGGCATATGTCTTTCTTGTTTCACTTGGGATTTATACATGATTATAAGTGAAAACAGTAAATATTCAAGACAGAACTACATTTGTTTTTTTTAATTGCAACTATAGGTTGGCTACAGTACAAAAGTTAGAAAAAAAATCAATGAATATGTTAGGGGAAAATCAATTAGCTAAATAATTTATAATAAAGAGTATGGTACATTTATTATTATTTGTAAATTGTTTCCACCTTGTTTTCCTCTCTGTTGGCTTTATTCTCACCCAGCCTCTGCTAGATTATGACAAATATGTCCACCAGACCTAAGCTAGAATTCTACCCCCTTCAAAACCTCCCCAGGAAGAGGATTTGTCTTCTCCAAGTGTCAGCAAAAGTCTTAGGATTGAATCTATTGGCCCATCTGGGTCATAATCAATCACTGAAAATGTGACTGTTGCTATGGAAATGGAGTTCAGACTGGCCAGATCTGGGTTACCTTCAGCGCCCTCTACAGTGCAGGATGGGTTTCAGTCTCATCAAAGCCATAGTAACTGAGTGTTGGAATGTGGTAGTTTCCCCAAAAGAATGATGCATAGGACACAAGCATTTATTCATGATACATGCATTCATTTGGAAACCCAAGGTGTAGAATATGAAAGTAATTTGCCTCATGTCACAAAGTAAATTACTGGAAGAACAGGTATAACGCCTTATACCCAGGATCATCAATCTTTCTATTACCCTAAGCTGTCTTGGGTACAGATTTTTAAATTTAAGACTGATATCATAACAAAAGTTTACTCTTTGAGAAGTGTATTGGTACATATTCAATGCTAAAAATTTCTATAATCTAATAAAAATACTCTCCATGTCTTAGAAAATAATTTGAAAGATAGTTTCAAACATATCCATGACCTGGCTATTGTAAATAGTGCTGCAATGAATACTGTGGTACATGTATCTTTCTGAGTTATGGTTTTCTCATGGTACATGCCCAGTAGTGGGATTGCTGGATCATATGATAGTTCTATTTTTAGTTTTTAAGGAAACTCCATACTGTTCTCCATGGTGGCTGTATCAATTTACATTCCCACCAACAGTGCAAGAGTGTTCCCTTTTCTCCACACCCTTTCCAGCATTTATTGTTTGTAGACTTTTTGACGATGGCAATTCTGACCAGTGTGAGGTGATACCTCATTGTGGTTTTGATTTGCATTTCACTAATGATTAGTGATGTTGAACATCTTTTCATGTGTTTGTTGGCAATCTGTATGTCTTTGGTGAAATGTCTATTTAGGTCTTCTGCCCATTTTTGCATTGGGTTGTTTGCTTTTTTTGATATTGAACTGCATGAGCTGCTTGTGCATTTTGGAGATTAATCCTTTGTCAGTTGCTTCATTTGCAAATATTTTCTACCATTCTGAGGGTTGTCTTTTTGTCTTGTTTACGGTTTCTTTTGCTGTGCAAAAGCTTTTATGTTTAATTAGGTCCCATTTTTTTTTATTAGGGTATAGTTGTTTCACAATGTTGTGTTAGTTTCTACTATACAGCGAAGTGGAGTTCTCTGTGCTATACAGCAGGTTCTTATAAGTTATCTATTTTATACTTATTAGTGTATATATGTCAATCCCAATCTCCCAGTTCATCCCACCCCCCACACCCCACCCCCTGCTTTCTGCCCTTTGTTCCCATTTATTTTTGTTTTTATTTCCACTACTCTAGGAAGTGGGTCAAAAAGGATCTTGCTGTGATTTATGTCATAGAATGTTCTATATTTTCCTCTAAAACTTCTATAGTGTCTGGTCTTACATTTAGGTCTTTAATCCATTTTGAGTTTATTTTTGTGTATGGTGTTAGGAAGTGTTCTAATTTCATTCTTTTACATGTAGCTGTCCAGTTTTCCCAGCACCACTTATTGAAGAGGCTGTATTTTTTCCATTGTATATTCTTGCCTCCTTTATCAAAGATAAGGTGACCATTTGTGCCTGGGTTTATCTGTGGGCTTTCTATCTTGTTTCATTGATCTATGTTTCTGCTTTTGTGCCACTACCATATTGTCTTGATTACTGTAGCTTTGTAGTATGTCTGAAGTCAAGGAACCTGATTCCTCCAGCTCCGTTTTTCTTTCTCAAGATTGCTTTGGCTATTCAGGGTCTTTTGTGTTTCCATACAAATTGTAAAATTTCTTGTTCGAGTTCTGTGAAAAATGCCATTGGTAATTTTATAGGGATTGCATTGAATCCATAGATTGCTTTGGGTAGTACAGTCATTTTCACAATGTTGATTCTTCCAATCCAAGAACATGGTATATCTCTCCATCTGTTTGTATCATCTTTGATTTCTTTCATCAGTGTCTTAAAGTTTTCTGCATACAAGTCTTTTGTCTCCTTAGGTAGGTTTATTCCTAGGTATTTTATTCTTTTTGTTGCAATGGTAAATGGGAGTGTTTCTTTAATTTCTCTTTCTGATTTTTCGTTGTTAATGTATAGAAATGCAAGTGATTTCTGTGCATTAATTTTGTATCCTGCTACTTTACCAAATTCATTGATTAGCTCTAGTAGTTTTCTGGTGGCATCTTTAGGAATTTCTATATATAGTATCATGTCATCTGCAAACAGTGACAGTTTTACTTCTTCTTTTCTGATTTGGATTCCTTTCATTTCTTTTTCTTCTCTGATTGCCATGGTTAAAACTTCCAAAACTATGTTGAATAATGGTGGTGAGAGTGGGCAACCTTGTCTTGTTCCTGATCTTAGAGGAAATGCTTTCAGTTTTTCACCATTGAGAATGATGTTTGCTGTGGGTTTGTCATATATGGCTTTAATTATGTTGAGGGAGGTTCCCTATATGCCCACTTGCTGGAGAGTTTTTATCATAAATTGGTGTTGAATTTTGTCAAAAGCTTTTTCTGCATCTACTGAGGTTATCAATATGGTTTTTATTCTTCAGTATGTTAATATGGTTTATCACTTTGATTGATTTGCGTAGTTTCAGGAATCCTTGCATTACTGGGATAAACCCCACTTGATTATGGTGTATGATCCTTTTAATGTGCTGTTGGATTCTGTTTGATAGTAGTTTGTTGAGGATTTTTGCATCTATATTCATCAGTGATATTGACCTGTAGTTTTCTTTTTTTGTGACATCTTTGTCTGGTTTTGGTATCAGGAGTGATTATGATTTTGAGAGTGTTCCTCCCTCTGCTATATTTTGGAAGAGTTTGAGAAGGATAGGTGTTATCTCTTCTCTAAATGTTTGTTAGAATTCACCTGTGAAGCCATCTGATCCTGGGCTTTTGTTTGCTGGAAGATTTTTAATCACAGTTTCAGTTTCAGTGCTTGTGATTGGTCTGTTTATATTTTCTCTTTCTTCTTGGTTCAGTCTTGGAAGATTCTACTTTTCTAAGTATTTGTCCATTTCTTCCAGGTTGTCCATTTTATTGGCATATAGGTGCTTGTAGTAGTCTCTCATGATCCTTTGTATTTCTGTGGTGTCAGTCATTACTTCTCCTTTTTCATTTCTAATTCTATTGATTTGAGTCTTCTCCCTTTTATCTTGATGAGTCTGGCTAATGGTTTATCAATTTTGTTTATCTTTTCAAAGAGCGACCTTTTAGTTTTATTGATCTTTGCTATTGTTTCCTTCATTTCTTTTTCATTTATTTCTGATCTGATCTGTATGATTTCTTTCCTTCTGCTAACCTTGGGGATTTTTTTTGTTTTTTTTTTAAATTATCCTTTCTCTAATTGCTTTAGCTGCAAGTTTAGGTTGTTCATTTGAGATTGTTCTTGTTTCTTGAGGTAGGGTTGTATTGCTATAAACTTCCCTCTTAGAACTGCTTTTGCAGCATCCTATAGGTTTTGGATTGTTGCGTTTTCATTGTCATTTGTTTCTAGGTATTTTTTTATTTGCTCTTTGATTTCTTCAGTGATCTCTTGGTTATTTAGTAGTGTTTTATTTAGCCTCCATGTGTTTGTATTTTTTACAGATTTTTTCCTATAATTGATATCTAGTCTCACAGTGTTGTGGTCGGAAAAGATGCTTGATATGATTTCAATTTTCTTAAATTTACCAAGGCTTGATTTGTCACCCAAGATGTGATCTATCCTGGAGAATGTTCTGTGTGAATCTGAGAAGAAAGTGTATTCTGTTGTTTTTGGATGGAATGTCCTATAAATATCGATTAAGTCCATCTGGTCTAATGTGTCATTTAAAGCTTGTGTTTCCTTATTTATTTTCATTTTGGATGATCTTTCCATTGGTGTAAGTGGGGTATTAAAGTCCCCTACTATTATTGTGTTACTGTTGATTTCCCCTTTTATGGCTGTTAGCATTTGCCTTATGTATTGAGGTGTACCTATGTTGGGTGCATAGATATTTACAATTGTTATATCTTCTTCTTGGATTGATCCCTTGATCATTATGTAGAGTCCTTCCTTGTCTCTTGTAATAGTCTTTGTTTTAAAGTCTATTTTGTCTGATATGAGTATTGCTACTCCAGCTTTCTTTTGATTTCCATTTGCATGGAATATCTTTTTCCATCCCCTCACTTTCAGTCTGTATATGTCCCTAGGTCCGAAGTGGGTCTCTTGTAGACAGCATATATACAAGTCTTGTTTTTGTATCCATTCATCCACTTTGTGTCTTTTGGTTGGAGCATTTAGTCCATTTAGATTTAAGGTAATTATTGATATGTATGTTCCTATTACCATTTTCTTAATTGTTTGGGGTTTGTTTTTGTAGGTCTTTTCCTTCTCTTGTGTTTCCTGCCTAGAGAAGTTCCTATAGCATTTGTTGTAAAGTTGGTTTGCTGGTGCTGAATTCTCTTAACTTTTGCTTGTTTTTAAAGCTTTTGATTTCTCCATTAAATCTGAATGAGATCCTTGCTGGGTAGAGCAATCTTGGTTGTAGGTTTTTCCCTTTCATCACTTCAAATATATCCTGCCACTCCCTTCTGGCCTGTAGAGTTTCTGATGAAAGAGCAGCTGTTAACATTATGGGGATTCTCTTGTATGTTATTTGTTGCTTTTCCCTCGCTGCTTTTAATATTTTTTCTTGGTGTTTAATTTTTGTTAGTTTGATTAATATGTGTCTCGGCATGTTTCTCCTTGGGTTATTCTGTATGGGACTCTCTGTGCTTCCTGGACTTGATTGATTATTTCCTTTCCCATGTTTGGGAAGTTTTCAACTATAATCTCTTCAAATATTTTCTCACTTTCTTTTTTTCTTCTTCTTTTTGGATGCCTATAATTTGGATGTTGGTGCCTTTAATGTTGTCCCAGATGTCTCTGAGACTGTCCTCCATTCTTTTCATTCTTTTTTCTTTATTCTGCTCTGTGGTAGTTTTTTCCACCATTCTATCTTCCAGGTCACTTATCCATTGTTCTGCCTCAGTTATTCTGCTATTTGTTCCTTCTAGAGTATTTTTAATTTCAGTTATTGTGTTGTTCATTACTGTTTATTCATGCTTTAGTTCTTCTAGGTCCTTGTTAAATATTTCTTGAATTTATTCTATTTCTGAGATTTTGGATCATCTTTACTATCATTACTCTGAATTCTTTTTTGGTAGTTTGCCTATTTCCTCTTCATTTATTTGTTCTTGTGGGTTTTTATTTTGCTCCTTTGCCTGCAAGGTATTTCTCTGTCTTCTCATTTTGTCTAATATATAGTATTTGAGGTTTCCTTTCCTTAGGCTGCAGGGTTGTAGTTCCTCTTGCTTCTGTTCTCTGCCCCCAGTGGTGGGGTTGGTCCAGTGTCTTGTGTAGGCTTCCTGATGGGAGGGACTGGTGCCTGCCTTCTGGTAGGGGAAGCTAAGTTGTTTCCCTCTGATGAGCAGTGCCATTTCAGGTGGTGTGTTTTGGGGTGTCTGTGAGCTTAGTATGACTAGGTAGTCTGTGTGCTGATGGGTGGGTTTGTGTTCCTGTCTTGTTTGTTTATTGGTGTCAGGCATCCAGTGCTAGGAGCTGTAGGCAGTTGGGTGGAGCCAGGTCTTGGATTCAGATAGAGGTCTCCTTGAGAGCTCTTGGCAATTAATCTTCCCTGGGGCTGGGAATTCTCTACTGGTCCAGCATCCTGGACTCAGTGCTCCCACCCCAGAGCCTCACGCCCAACTTCCGATCAAGGAACCAAGACCCCACAAGTCACTCATTCTGGCAATAAAGGGGATTAAAAAAAAAAAGACTAACAAAACCTCAGACAATGGTAAAAAGTAAAATCAAACAAACAAAAACAGAAACAAGGAAACACACACACACACAAAAGAAACAAAAACAGAACCAAATAAAACAAAAAGCAAGAGAACAACCAGACAAACAAAAGAACCCAAGAATGAAATCAAACAATTAAAAAGAAAACTAACAAAAACAGAAAACCAAAACCAAAACCAAAGCAGAGTGCCAAGTGAAGAATGAAGCAAAGAAACAAAACAAACCAATAAAAATGATTTAAAAAAAAAGAAAAAGAGAAAGGGGAAAGAAGACAGAACTGAAAAGCAACATAGAAATAGAAATATAAAAAATAAAATATATAAAAGAAAGAAAGAAAGAAAAGACAAACAAAGCCCTAGAGAAGTAGTAAAAAAAAAAATCAAACAAAAACAGAAAGAAGGAAACACACACATGCAAAAGAAACAAAAACAGAAGCAAATAAAACAAAAAGCAAGAGAACACCAAGACAAACAGAAGAACCCAAAAATGAAATCGAACAATTCGAATCAGAACTAAGAAAAACACAAAACCTAAAAACAAAACCAAAGCACTGTGCCAACTGAAGAATAAAGCAAGGAAACAGAACACACCAATAAAAATGATTTAAAAAAATAATAAAGTAAAATAAAATATAACGAGAAAAGACACAGAACAACAGAAAAGCAAAGTAGAAATGGGAAAACAAAAAAAAATTAAAATATATTAAAGAAAAAGAAGAAGGAAAAAAAATAAGGGAAAAGAACACAGAACAACAAAGAAGGAAAGTAAAAATAGAAATATATAAAAATAAAAAATAAATATGTGTTATAAACTGCATGGATCCCAAAAGACTAAATAAAAAATTTTTTTTAAATACTAAAACAACAACAAACAAACAACAACAACAAAAGCCAGAACCAACAACACAATGAATCAAAACATAATAAAATTAATAGTAATAATTATGTTTCCCTGGGGTCTCTGCTGTAAGTGTCCTTGCACATGCTGTGAGCCACCCACCTCCACCTCCCCAAGAAGCCCTCCTCTGCCTCTGCGCTGGTCTCTGGACCTGCTGTGGGTGCTGTGGGGACCACTCAGACTCTGATGTGGCCCAGTTCCTGTGTGTGCTGCCCCCAAAGCCCACAGATGCCAGAGCTAGATGATTTTCATTTGTGGGAGCACTCATTGTCTACTCAGATATTCCATAGACACAGGGCCTACCTAGCTGATCACGGGGATTTAATCTGCAGCTTGTACAACTGATGGAAAGATTTTTGACCCTCTTCCTTAGTTGCCCCGTTCCTGGGGTTCAGCTTTGGTTTTATCCCCACCTCTGCATGTGGTCCACCCACAGGGGTCTGATTCTGAGGCTGCCTTGGAGCTCTTGGATCTGCCCCAGTGAGGACAGGGCGCAGAGGTGGTATGACTGCTTGGATCGTGGGAGCCCTGGCAGTGCCAAATGCGCAGGGAAGCCGGCAGCCATGGGCACAAGAGATATGGCCCTAGTGAGGGCCTTTTCTGGTGCCTGGCATAAGGTGTGTGAGGGCCATCCCTGGCCTGTTTTTTTCTGGCTCCCAGCAGCTGGTGCGTGAGGGCCAGTCCTGAGGGGGCTTCTTTTATTGTTCATTGGCAGGCGCCAGCATGTGGGGAGAGAGAGGCTATAATAGTGGCTCCTCCCCCAAGTGTGACTCAGCAGTAGCGCCTGCTTCCATGGCAGTCAGGTCTTCCGTAGGCATTGCCTGCTGTGGATTTCTTCCTTCCCGTCCCCTCAGTCCGTCTCCCCACAACCAAGAGCAGTTCTCGCTCTGGGCTTGTTCTCCAATCCTCACACTCCAGTTCCCAGCCCCCTTGCACACCTGTGAACACATGTCCCAGTCCGGGGCATGTAGGGCCATGGTACAGACCACCTGTGTATTTCTGACTCTGTCCCATCTGCAACAGATTGGCCACTTCACCCTCTTGCGATAGCCTCAAATGCTTCCCTTCTGTCCCAATCAACTTCCCCATCTGAGAAGGGGTTTCCCCAAATTCAGGAATCTCTCCTCTGCTTTAGCTCCCCCACCCTGGGGTGCAGGTCCCGTCCAGCTTCCTCTCTTCCTCCTTCTCCCTTCTTTTTTCGTCCTACCCAGTTATGCAGGGATCTTTATAGTCCTTTTCGGTGTCCAGGGTCTTCTGCTAGTGTTCAGCCAGTGTTCTGTGAGAATTGTTGCATCTATAGATGTATTCCTGATGCATTCGTGGAGAGAAATGAACTCCACGTCCTCCTACTCCTCCACCATCTTAACTCTCCAAAGTCACATTCTTAAAAAATGCTTATAATGAAGCACATTTTATGTTTTACTTCCTGTCTTCTTTTATTCCATCATATAGTTGGAATAAGCATTCTTTTAATTTTCCATTGGAAACTAATCCTAACCTAATCTGCATGGTTATAGTAAGCCTATCCATCATGGAGAATCCTCTTCATTCTATACACAAACAAAAGGGGCAGGATTTAATCCAGGCTTGTTTATAAGAGTATTCCATCCTTGTGGTCTCAGTTATTGGGTTGAGGATTGGCATGTGACCTTACCTGAGCCAACGAGATACATACCTAACATTTGTTATGTATGTGCTGGGAAAGAAATGGTCTTTCTCAGTGTTAGAATTATGAGCTATCAAGGCATTCAAAGCTGGACTTGCTTGCATCCATCTTTTATGGCCACTTGGAGTAAACTGACCACAGAATGAAACCAATACTAAGAGGAGAGCAGAAGCAAGATAAGAAAGTTCTCAACATCAGTTGAGATGCTGGATCTAGATAACTGAAATTGGGTATTCTCTCTGCCCTCTTCACATTTCTTATTTCTTCAAAGGCTGACCTGCCAGTAGTGTGCATGGCATAATAAACCACTTGAGCAGTTAATTTAATCAACTGATCCTCTCTATGACAGAATTGTTTTAAACAATAATTATGTAATACCCAGTAATTATTATTTCCTTGATTCATTATTTAGTTTTAAAACATAATTACCCATAATTAAGAAAAATAGTTTTCAGTATTAAAGGTAGTATTTACTTTTAGTAAAATTGTTTTCATATGAACTAAAATTTACACTTATCAAACAAAATAGCAGTTTGAAATGTTTCATTGTTTTAAATTCTAAACAAAAATTTAAAACCCATATACTCCTATAGAATTTCAGAATTTAGTAATTGCAGATTTTCTTTATTTATAATCACTCTGGTACCATTGTTTATTTTTAATTTTCTGCTTAAATGCAGCAATATGTAATGCCACAGAGTTTGGAGGTACATTTGCATCTGAAACAAGGCCAGATGAATTTAAAGCATTGCATGCTCTCCAAAGGAATAAGAAAATCTGAGTCTGTATGTGTCAGAGGCTGTCAACAGGAAGTTATCTGAATTAAGTTGCATATAGACTAAGAGGTTTATTACAAGGCAAATGAAAACAAGTCCTAATTTAACCTTATATATATTGAAAAGCAATGGTAATCACAGAAAATATTTAGATTTATAGCAATATTTTTTGGTGGGAGAAATATTTTTTATCACAGACATTATTTAAGTTTACATGGTTTAGAACTAGACTGATTTTAGATATTTTTGTGAGGTTTTAAAAATCCCTTTCAGAAAGCACATCTAGTAATTACTTGAACCAGGCTGACCATTCCTGCTGTGTTTCCCTAGGTGTGCCACTGGTGCCTGGCACATGTTGGCACTCAAAATATTGTTTGAATGTACTAATGATAAGGAACCCAGAGAAGCAATTTGAGGGAGGTTAATACACCTAGAGTTCTGATTTGGCAGTTTGAGAACTGCATTAAATATTTAAATGCAGAAGTCAGGGAGGCTGTTGAATACAGTACCCCAGAGCTCAGGGAAGAATTCCTGGCTAGAAATGAGTATTAGAAATTCACCAATTTACACATCTTATTAAAAATTTAACATTCAATGAAATTACAAATATAAAAGAGTACTGGATACTGAGCACTGGAGCAAGCAGACATTTGGAGGTCTTTGGAGAAGACAAAGAAAACCGAGATGAAGCAGAGAATGATGGAGAAATAATACTAGATGGATGTGGTATCAAGGGAATCTAGAAAACAAAACCTTAAAAAAAAGAAGGGAGATGCCTAGCATATCAAATGCTGTTGGGAGACTGAGTGGGAAGAGAACTAAAAATTATCCCCTGACTTTAGCAACATAATTGTCATCAGAGACCTTATAAGTCTGGATGGAATAAGCTGAGGAAAGAATGAATTGTGCAGTAGAGATAGCAAGTTTAAGCTAATATTTTGACATGTGAGATAATTCAGGAAATAGGCAATGTATATGGAGAGTTGGGGTTGAGGAGTGATATTTTAAAATGATGGTTGTTTTGAAGACATACTTGTGTCCAGTGAAAATGGTAGTTTTACAGTAGCCAAATAGCCAAGACATGGAAGCAAGCTATATTGTCCATCGACAGATTAATGGATAAAGAAGATGTAGTGTGTATACACACACACATACACATATACATACAATGGAATATTACTCAGCCATAAAAAAGAATGAAAAAAATGACATTTGCAGCAACATGGATGGACCTAGAGATTATCATACTAAGTGAGGTCAGAGAAAGACAAATATCATATGATATCTCTTATATGTGGACTCTAAAAACATGATACAAATGATCTTATTTACAAAACAAAAATAGGCTCACAGACATAGAAAACAAATTTATGGTTACCAAAGGGAGAAAGCAGGGGAGGGATTAAATTCAGAGTTTGGGATTGACAGATATATGCTACTATATGTAAAATACATAAACAACAAGGACTTACTTATAGCACAGTGAAATATATTCAATATCTTGTAAAAAACAGAAAGAAAATGATAGAATAAACACAGAAAATTAATGATACAGGTGAGAGAGACAATAATTAAGGATAACAGTCTCTTAGAAAACAAAGGACAATTCAGTGCTCTTGTGAAGGACAAAAGGGGGGACAATTCTTCTACTGTTACAGAAAGGAAGTTTAGTATAAATTAAATTATCATGCATAAGCTAAATGGAATGATACGAATCATTAAATCATGAAATGCAATCTATACTATAAATAGAAACAGAACCACACAACATATTATATTTAAAACAATGTAAAATTTATATGAATAAAGAATTTAAGGGAAGATAGAATATTTCATTCACTATGGAAGTTAATATATGTGATATTTTTACCCAGCATTTTAACCATGTTACTCTTTATCAATTTTTCTGCAGAGAGCTTTTGACAAGCCATTTAAAGATGAATTCTTGTAGGCATAATAAAACTGATTAAATAGTTTAGTAAGATTAAAGTGAAATTCAGTTTTTCTCAGTGTGACTGACACATAAAATGAATTAATTTCATATCAGGAGAGGATGGAGAACACATCAGAAGTACTTGTAATAAAAATGAAAGAAGAGAATACTTCATATTCAATTTTCATTTAAACCATTTCCACATATGAAATTTGTTTCTAAATCTAGGAAATAAATTTCAAATTCTAAAAGAACCATAATGATAATTTCAAACTTTATTTTCTTTTTTCTCCATGATAGATGCTTTCCAATTTCTACTATCTCATTTTATGGTAAGATAAATCACGTTGTTAGCATATTTATTTTATTTTTATTATGCCACAACTCTTTTGCAGGTTTAATTCATCTTACACGGGTGCTTCAATTTCAAGAAAATAGTTTATTTCTTTGATACATAATTCAGTCTCACATAAAGTATCTTTTGCTCTTCAGTATAAAAGGGACTCTAATCCTGAGTAGGTGGATGAAGAATATCCCCTGCCGTATTAGTAAACGAAGGATGTTGCAGCTATCAACCCATCAGCTGCTGCAGTCACCCTGACTGTGCACCCTGAGGGGATTCAAGACGGAGAAAAACAAGATACTGGCCCTTGACAGTTAAAGTGCATATCAAAGGAATGATTTCAATGAGCCCAGACTCCTGCCATCTTCCCATACATAGAAAAGAGCTAAATTCATTAACTTGAGATGTCTGCTTTTTCTTTAATTAGCAGAAATGTTTTGATGTTCAACTATCTGGTTTCTTTTTGCAAAACTCCTACATATTCTGGTTCTTCCCATACTTCTTCAGAATAGTCACTCAGGGCTATCTGAGAGCCTGCGTCCTGGGCTTAACTCCTCAGTATGTCTGCCACAGAAAACATAATTCTCAACTTTTAGGTTGTGCTTTTTTTTTCTTTTGCAGTCAACAAGTGACATCAATGTTATTTAAAATATATATATATAATCTTTGGGGTTTTTTGTAAAAAAATAATCTTACCTAGGTGGATTCTACCAATGATTTCCTAATTCAGAAAATCTGGAGTAATCTTTGCCTTTCCACCAAAGACACACGCAGTGGAGCAGATAATCTTATATATTCTATAATTTTCTTATATGTTTAAATGTCTTCTCTTTTTTTTCAAAATCAGTGTCATTTCTTATGAGCAATACTGAAGCAGGATTTGGGCTTATTGTCTGCAATCTGCTGCTTCTTCAATCTGTATTTCTTTCAAATCTAGACTAAAATATATTTTTTATAAATTACATATTCACAAGAGATTCTGGAAGCAAATCAGTTTTCCCCCCAACTCTACTGAGAAACAACTGACGAATATAATTGTATATATTTGATGTGTACAACGTGATTTGTATATGCATATATGTTGTGGAATGATTACCAAAATCAACATGACTAACACAGCTACCATGTCACGTAGCTAACTTTATATGTGTGTGATAAAATCACTTAAGATCTATTCTCAGAAACTTTCAAGTATACAATAATATATTATTAACTATAGTCACCATGTTTTACATTAGATTCTCAGAACTTATTCTTCTTGTAACTGAAAGTTCTATCTATATCTCCCCATTTCTCCCTCCCCTCAGCCTCTGGCAACCACCAATTTATTTTGTTTCAATTGAATTAACTTTTCTTTTTTTGATTCCACATATAAGTGATAACATACAACAAACCTAGTTTTATAACCTTATTCCTCTGCAGTGCTTGAGGAGGCATATTATGTGTCTAACACATGTGATATGACTTCAGTTTTCAGAAGATCTGTCATCATTCTTTAGGTGTTTTATTTATTTATGTCTTTTTGCATGTTGAAAAAAAAAAGTATTAGCAGCAAAACTAAAATCCAATTCCTGAGTGGGCTTCAAGATGGCAGAGGAGTAAGATGTGGAGATCACCTTCCTCCCCACAAATACATCTACATATGGAACAACTCCTACAGAACACCTACTGAACTCTGGCAGAAGACCTCAGACTTCCCAAAAGGCAAGAAACTCCTTGGGTAGGGCAAAAGTAAAAAAGAAAAACAGAGACAAAAGAATAGGGATGGGACCTGCACCTCTGGGAGGGAGCTGTGAAGGAGGAAAAGTTTCCACACACTAGGAAGCCCCTTCACTGGTAGAGAGACGGGGGGTGGGCGGCGGGGGGGAAGCTTCGGAGCCACGGAGGAGAGCACAGCAACAGGGGTGCAGAGAGCATCAGTGCCAACCAGCACTCACCAGCCTGAGAGGCTTGTCTGCTCACCTGCCGGGGCAGGTGGGTGCTGGGAGCTGAGGCTCGGGCTTCAGAGGTCAGATCCCAGGGAGGAGACTGGGGTTGGCTGCATGAACACAGCCTGAAGGGGGCTAGTGCACCACAGCTAGCTGGGAGGGAGTCCAGGAAAAAGGTTGGAACTGCCTAAGAGACAAGAGACCATTGTTTCGGGGTGCATGAGGAGAGGGTATTCAGAACACTGCCTAAACGACCTCCAGAGACAGGCGCGAGCCATGGCTATCAGCATGGACACCAGAGACGGGCATGAAATGCTAACGCTGCTGCTGCAACCACCAAGTATCCTGTGTGCAAGCATAGGTCACTATCCACACCGCTCCTCCAGGGAGCCTGTGCAGCCTGCCACTGCCAGGGTCCCGTGATCCAGGGACAACTTCCCTGGGAGAATACATGGCACACCTCAGGCTGTTGCAATGTCATGCCAGACTCTGCCACGGCAGGCTTGCTGCATTCTGTACCCTTCCCTCCCGCCGGCCTGAATGAGCCAGAGCCCCCGAATCAGCTTCTCCTTTAACCCCCTGCTGTCTGGGTGAAGAACAGATGCCAGAGGATGAACTACATGCAGAGGCAGGGCCAAATCCAAAGCCGAACCCCAGAAGATGTGCGAACAAAGAACAGAAAGGAAAATCTCTCTGTGCAGCTTCAGGAGCACCAGATTAAATCTCCACAATCAACTTGATGTGCCTTGCATCTGTGGAATACCTGAATAGACAACGAATCATCCCAAAACAGAGGCGGTGGACTTTGGGAACAACTGTAGACTTGAGGTTTGCTTTCTGCGTCTAATTTGTTTCTAGTTTAATGTTTATCTTAGTTTAGTATTTAGAGTTTATTATCATTGGTAGATTTGTTTATTGATTTGGTTTCTCTCTTCCTTTTATATATGTATATATTTTTTTCATTTTTCTCTTTTTGTGTGTATGTGTATGCTTCTTTCTGTGATTTTGTCTGTATAGGTTTGCTTTTACCATTTGGCCTAGGGTTCTATCTGTCCACTGTTTTTTAGTATAGTTTTTTGCGCTTCTTATCATTGGTGGATTTGTTTATTGGTTTGGTTGCTCTCTTTTTTCTTTTTTAATTACTTTAAAAATTTTTTATTTTAATGATATTTGTTTTATTTTTTATCTTAATAACTTTTACTTCATTTTTTCTCTCTCTCTTTTTTTTTTTTTTTTCCTTTTCTCCCTTTTCTTCTGAGCCGTGTTGCTGACAGGGTCTTGGTGCTCTGGCCAGGTGTCAGGCCTGAGCCTCTGAGGTGGGAGAGCTGAGTTCAGGAAATTGGTCCACCAGAGACCTCCTGGCCCCTTGTAATATCAATCAGCGAGAGCTCTCCCAGAGATCTCCATCTCAACACTAAGACCCAGCTCCACTCAATGATCAACAAGCTTCAGGGCTGGACGCCCATGCCAAACAACTAGTAAGACAGGAAAACAACCCCACCCATTAGCAGAGAGGCTGCCTAAAATCATAATAAGTTCACAACACCCCAAAACACACCACTGAACGTGGTCCTTCCCACCAGAAAGACAAGATCCAGCCTCATTCACCAGACACAGGCACCAGTCCCCTCCACCAGGAAGCCTACACAACCCACTGAAACAGCCTTACCCACTGGGGGCAGACAACAAACAATGGGAACTATGAAACTGCAGCCTGTGAAAAGGAGACCCCAAACACAGTATGTTAAACAAAATGAGAAGACAGAGAAATACACAGCAGATGAAGGAGCAAGGTAAAAACCCACTAGACCAAAGAAATGTAGAGGCAATAGGTAGTCTACCTGAAAAAGAATTCAGAGTTATGATAGTAAAGATGATCCAAAATATTGGAAATAGAATGGAGAATATACAAGGAACATTTAACAAGAACGTAGAGGAACTAAAGAGCAAACAAACAATGATGAACAACACAGTAAATGAAATTTAAAATTCTCTAGAAGGAATCAATAGCAGAATAACTGAGGGAGAAGAACGGATAAATGACCTGGGAGATAAAATAGTCGAAATAAATACCACAGAGCAGAATAAATTTAAAAAATGATAATAATTGAGAACAATCTCAGAGATCTCTGGGATAACATTAAACGTGCCAACATTCGAATTATAGGGGTCCCAGAAGAAGAGAAAAAAAAAAGGGACTAAAAATATTTGAAGAGATTATAGTTGAAAACTTCCCTAATATGGGAAAGGAAATAATCAAGTCCAGGAAGGGCAGAGAGGCCCATACAGGATAAATCCAAGGAGAAACATGCCAGGACACATATTAATCATCAAACTATCAAAAATTTAATACAAAGAAAAAATATGAAAAGCAGCAAGGGAAAAGCAACAAATAACATACAAGGGAATCCCCATAAGGTCAACAGCTGATCTTTCAGCAGAAACTCTGCAAGCCAGAAGGGTGTGGCAGGACATATTTAAAGTGATGAAAGAGAAAAACCTACAACCAGGATTGCTGTACCCAAAAAGGATCTCATTCAGATTTGAGGGAGAAATTAAAACCTTTACAGACAAGCAAAAGTTAAGAAATTTCAGCACCATCAAACTAGCTTTACAACAAATGCTAAAGGAATTTCTCTAGGAAGGAAACACAAGAAAAGGAAAAGACCTAAAATAACAAACCCAAAACAATTAAGAAAATGGAAATAGGAACGTACATATCGATAATTACCTTAAATGTAAATGGATTAAATGCTCCAACCAAAAGACATAGACTAACTGAATGGATACAAAAACAGGACCTGTATATATGCTGTCTACAAGAGACCCACTTTGGACCTAGGACACATACAGACTGAAAGTGAGGGGATGGAAAAAGAAAATCCATGCAAATGGAAATCAAAAGAAAGCTGGAGTAGCAATTCTCATATCAGAAAAAAATAGACTTTAAAATAAAGACTATTACAAGAGACAAGGAAGGACAGTACATAATAATCAAGGGATCAATCCAAGAAGAAGACATAACAATTGTAAATAGTTATGTACCCAACATAGGAGCACCTCAATACATAAGGCAAATGCTAACAGCCATAAAAGGGGAAATCAACAGTAACACAATCATAGTAGGGGACTTTAACACCCCACTTACACCAATGGACAGATCATCCAAAATGCAAATAAATAAGGAAACACAAGTTTTAAATGACACATTAAACAAGATGGACTTAATTGATATTTACAGGACATTCCATCCAAAAACAACAGAATACATTTTCTTCTCAAGTGCTCATGGAACATTCTCCAGGATAGATCATATCTTCGGTCAAAAATCAGGCCTTGGTAAATTTAAGAAAAGTGAAATCATATCAAGTATCTTTTCTGACCACAATGCTATGAGACTAGATATCAATTACAGGAAAAAAACTGTAAAAAATACAAACACATGGAGGCTAAACAATACACTACTAAATAACCAAGAGATCACTGAAGAAATCAAAGAGGAAATCAAAAAAATACCAGAAACAAATGACAGTGAAAACACAACAACCCAAAATCTATAGGATGCAGCAAAATCAGTTCTAAGAGGGAAGTTTATAGCAATACAATCCTACTTCAAGAAACAAGAAACATCTCAAATAAACAACCTAATGCAATTAGAGAAAGACGAACAGCAAAAAAAAAAAACCCCAACTTAGCAGAAGGAAAGAAATCATAAAGATCAGATGAGAAACAAATGAAAAAGAAATGAAGGAAATCATAGGAAAGATCAATAAAAGTAAAAGCTGGTTCTTTGAAAAGATAAACAAAATTGATAATTAGCCAGAATCATCAAGAGAAAAAGGGAAAGACTCAATAGAATTAGAAATGAAAAAGGAGAAGTAACAACTGACACTGCAGAAATACAAAGGATCATGAGAGATTACTACAAGCAACTCTATGCCAATAAAATGGACAACCTGGAAGAAATTGACAAATTCTTAGAAAAGCACAACCTCTGAGACTGAACCAGGAAGAAACAAATAATATGAACAGACCAATCACAGGCACTGAAATTGAAACTGTGCTTAAAAATCTTCCAACAAACAAAAGCCCAGGACCTGATGCATTCACAGGTGAAATCTATCAAACATTTAGAGAAGAGCTAACACCTATCCTTCTCAAAGTATTCCAAAATATAGCAGAGGGAGGAGCACTCCCAAACTCATTCTACGAGGCCACCATCACCCTGATACCAAAACCAGACAAAGATGTCACAACAAAAGAAAACTACAGGCCAATATCACTGATGAACATAGATGCAAAAATCCTCAACACAGTACTAGCAAACAGAATCCAACAGCACATTAAAAGGATCATACACCATGATCAAGTGGCGTTTATCCCAGGAATGCAAGGATTCTTCAATATATGCAAATTAATCAATGTGATACACCATATTAACAAACTGAAGGATAAAAAAGATATGATAATAGATGCAGAAACAGCTTTTCACAAAATTCAACACCCATTTATGATAAAAACCCTCCAGAAAGTAGGCATAGAGGGAACTTACCTCAACATAATAAAGGCCATATATGGCAAACCTACAGCCAACATCTTTCTCAATGGTGAAAAACTGAAACCTTTTCCACTAAGATCAAGACACGGTTGCCCACTCTCACCACTATTATTCAACATAATTTTGGAAGTTTTAGCCACAGCAATCAGAGAAGAAAAAGGAATAAAAGGAATCCAAATCAGAAAAGAAGAAGTAATTATGTCACTGTTTGCAGATGACATGATACTATACATAGAGAATCCTAAAGATGATACCAGAAAACTACTAGAGCTAATCAATGAATCTGGTAAAGTAGCAGGATACAAAATTAATGCACAGAAATCTCTTGCATTCCTGTACACTAATGATGAAATATCTGAAAGAGAAATTAAGGAAACACTCCCATTTACCACTGCAACAAAAAGAATAAAATACGTAGGAATAAACCTACCTAAGGAGACAAAATACGTGTATGCAAAAAACTATAAGACACTGATGAAAGAAATTAAAGATGATACAAACAGATGGAAAGATATACCATGTTTTTGGATTGGAAGAATCAACGTTGTGAAAATGACTATACCACCCAAAGCAATCTACAGATTCAGTGCAATCCCTATCAAACTACCAATGGCACTTTTCACAGAACTAGAACAAAACAAAATTTCACAATTTGTATGGAAACACAAAAGACCCTGAACAGCCAAAGCAATGTTGAGAGAAAAAAACGGAGCTGGAGGAATCAGGCTCCCTGACATCAGACTGTACTACAAAACTACAGTCATCAAGACAGTATGGTACTGGCACAAAAACAGAAATACAGACCAATGGAACAGGATAGAAAGCCCAGAAATAAACCCATGCACATATGGTCACCTTATCTTTGATAAAGGAGGCAAGAATATACAATCGAGAAAGACAGTCTCTTTAATTAGTGGTGCTGCGAAAACTGGGCAGCTACATGTAAAAGAATGTAATTAGAACACTCCCTACCACCATACACAAAAATAAACTCAAAATGGATTAAAGACTTAAATATAAGGCCAGACACTATCAAACTCTTATAGGAAAACACAGGCAGAACACTCTATGACATAAATCACAGCAAGATCCTTTTTGACGCATCTCCTAGAGAAAGGGAAATAAAAACAAAAATAAACAAATCGGACCTAATGAAACTTAAGAGGTTTTGCACAGCAATGGAAACCATAAACAAGATGAAAAGACAACCCTCAGAATGGGAGAAAATATTTGCAAACAAAGCAACTGACAAAGGATTAATCTCCAAATTATACAAGCAGCTCAATATCAAAAAACCAAACAGCCCAATCCAAAAATGGGCAGAAGACCTAAATAGACATTTCTCCAAAGAAGGTATACAGATTGCCAGCAAACACATGAAAGGATGCTCAACACCACTAATCATTAGAGAAATGCAAATCAAAACTACAATGAGGTATCACCTTACACCTGCAGAATGGCCGTCATCAAAAAGTCTACAAACAATAAATGCTGGAGAGGGTGTGGAGAAAAGGGAACCCTCTTGTACTGTTGGTGGGAATGTAAATTGATACAGCCACTATGGAGAACAGTATGGAGGTTCTTTAAAAAACTAAAAATTGAACTACCATACGACCCAGCAATCCCACAACTGGGCACATGTCTAGAGAAAACCGTAATTCAAAATGAGTCATGTACCACAATGTTCATTGCAGCACTATTTACGATAGCCAGGACATGGAAGCAACCTAAGTGTCCATCGACAGATGAATGGATAAAGAAGATGTGGCACATATATACAGTGTAATATTACTCAGCCATAAAAAGAAATGAAATTGAATTATTTGTAGTGAGGTGGATGGACCTAGAGTCTGTCACACAGAGTGAAGTAAGTCAGAAGGAGAAAAACAAATACCGTATGCTAACACATATATATGGAATCTAAAAAAAAAAAAAAGGTTCTGAAGAACCTAGGCGCAGGACAGGAATAAAGGTGCAGACGTAGGGAATGGACTTGAGGACTCGGGGAGGGGGAAGGGTAAGCTGGGATGAAGTGAGAGAGTGGCATGGACACATATACACTATCAAATGTAAAATAGATAGCTCGTTGGAAGCAGCTGCATAGCACAGGAAGATCAGCTCAGTACTTTGTGACCACCTATAGGTGTGGGATAGGGATGGTGGGAGGGAGATGCAAGAGGGAGGGGATGGGGTATTTATGTATATGTATAGCTGATTCACGTTGTAATACAGCAGAAACTAACACAGCACTGTAAAGTAATTATACTCCAATAAAGATGTTAAATAAATAAATAAATAAAATCCTATTCCTACTTTTCCAGTGGAGGTTCACTGCTAAAAGTATGAAAGGAAAAAAAGGAAGGAAGGAAGGAAGGGTGGGGAGGAAGGAAGGGTGGGAAGGAAGGAAGGAAGGAAGGAGGGAAGGAAGGAAGGAAGGAAGGAAGGATGGGAGGGAGGGAGGGAGGGAGGATGATGATTACTAAATATAATAATAGACCTACAGGCAGACATACTCTGGTAATTACTAGTGGGAAAGTACTTAGGTATAGAATGTTTTTAGCAGGTTGCATCTTTTATGTATAGGATATGTACAGGATTGACTGATAAAAAAACATGGATTGTATAGATTTGTGTGCTATACCTCCCTACAAAATGTCACATTATATAATTATCAGAGTATAAAATGGAGATGTAGCATCTCCAAAATTGCTTCATTCTCTGTAAGTAATGCTCTGTTTGCAACATTTAGAGAGAGCCATAACAAAAATATGGGCTAGAGAATATTCTTATGTGGACAGAAAAGTTCTAAGATAGATATTTTCTGCTTTTCCTGGGACTCAGAATGCCCTCTCATTAAATTTATTAGTGAAGTTTGACACTGTGTAAGTTATCTGAATTGTGTATGTCTGATTGGACAATTTGTGTTATCTTACGTTCACAGATAATCAAATATGAAGCATATTTTATTTCAATATTGGTCCTCAGGATAAACACTTAAGAAATTGGTATGCTGTTTTTCTAACTCCTTTCCAAACTTTTTCCAAAAAGTAGCCATCTTGATAATTTAAAAAGATAATAAAAAGGAAGTGGTTGTATTGAATTATATTGTGCTTTCTTTATCATTAGAATATGTATTAAAGTGATCAGAAATTTAAATAGCCCCATGTCTCTAATACTACTGTTAGTGTTAGGGAAATCAAGACTTTTTCTTGAAAAAAAAGTTGGATGTAATCCTGTTTTACTTGCCATGTGTCAGTTTGATATAACTACAGGTACTAAAAACATCTTTGTTATTGAATACCTGAAACAGTAGCATTTATGTAATTTCCACGTAGGAAGGAGGGGTTCAGAAGCCACAATTTCCTTATGGTAAGTGTTTTGAAGATATGATTAGAAAGCAAGCACACCACATTTGCTTGGACTGAAAGTTAATTTAGGGTAGCTTTCAGGACTAAGGGTGATGGACACAGAGATAAAGTCTTCCCCAATCCAAGACAAAACTTGTTTCAGAGTCTGGCCTGTAGAAAAAATTAATTTATATATGTTAAATCTGAAATCCTTCCCTGTTTGACAAATTCTGTCTTCTTCAGTGTATTTAAGGTAAAAATAAATTAAATGCATGCTTATGTGAGGGTGTAAGGAAGTAGGGAATTTTGGAAAGTATGATCAGCTGGAGATGGCCCACCCTTGATTAAAGGCATCTAGAGGTGTCATTTAGTTTATTTATTTATATTTTTTTCTTTTCCATTATGGTTTATTACAGGATATTGAATATAGTTCCCTGTGCTATACAATAGGACCTTGTTGTTTATCCAGTCTATATATAATAGTTTGCATTTGCTAGTCCCAAACTCTCAACCATCGCTCCCCCGCCCCCCTCCTCCTTGGCAACCACAAGTCTGTTCCCTATGTCTGTGAGTCTGTTTCTGTTTCATGGGTAAGTTAATTTGTGTCATATTTTAGATTTCACATATAAGTGATATCATATGGTATTTGTCTTCTCTTTCTGGTTTACTTCACTTAGTATGATAATCACTTGTTCCATCCATGTTGCTGCAAATGACATTATTTCATTCTTTTTGATGGCTGAGTAATATTCCATTGTATATACATACCACATCTTCTTTACTCGTCATCTGTCGAGGGACATTTACGTTGTTTCCACGACGTGGCTATTGTGAATAGTGCTGCTATGAACACAGAGTTGCATGCATCTTTTTGAATTATAGTTTTGTCCAGATATATGTCCAGGAGTGGGATTGCTGGATCAAATGGCAACTCTAATTTTAGTATTCTGAGGAACTTCCATACTGTTCTCCATAGTGGCTGCACCAATTTACATTCCCACCAACAGTGTAGGAGGATTCCCTTTTCTCTACACCCTGTCCAGTATTTGTGATTTGTAGACTTTTTAATTGTGGCCATTCTGACTGGTGTAAAGTGGTACCTCATTGCAGTTTTGATTTTAGAGGAGTCATTTAGGAGAGTCTGTGTCAGTGGCCTGCTTGGTTACAACCCCGGCTCTTCCACTTGTTAAGTTTCTACATACCATATTTGTGCCTATATTACTGAATTTATTTTACCTACTTTATAGTGTAATCACAAGAATTGAATGTTTTACATACAGTACTTAAATTTAGGCCTGGCTCAGGCTAAGCTCCCAGTAAAAGTTAAATTCTTTCTTCATTTTTTTCTCTCTCCTCTCCAACCCCTTCTTTTCCTTCCTCCTTTCTATTCTCCCCTTTCTTTGTTCCCCACCTACCCTCATGCCCTTCTCCATTTCTCTCTCTCTCTCAAAAGCAATGGAGATAATAAAATAAATGAAATGTGGCAACTGGACTTGGTCAACTAAAATATAATTACTAACCCATTTCCTACCCTCTTGTCACTAAATCACTTTTTCCTCCCTTGGGACTGAAAACCAACAAGGTATTTAATTTTATTAAAAGTAATTTTAAGTACTCAATAAAGATCTGAATCTTTAAATTATGTATATACTAATTAAAATGATATCCAATTAGAGAAGTAAATATTAACCATGGCCAATTTAGGAGTTTTTAAAATTATTTCCACTCTGAAATTACGTATATTTTTTCAAAAATTTCAGTCCCATTTGAAATAGACTAAAATATTTTCATTGGCTTTCTTTTGTTACATCAATTTGTAACTATCCCAAGCAATTTATGGTCTCTATTTAAAATCATCTAAAAATCTAACCCAATCCCAATTGTGACAATTAAGTGAAATATTTCTTAATTACTACATTTGTCAAGTAGAAATTATTTCTGTGGGCCACAAGGGAACATTTAAGTATAAAGCCCATTGCATCAAACTATATCTACTTTTGAGGTCTTATTCAAAGCAGTTAAATTACTAATTCTCATGTAATTTTGATTCTTTTAATTGGAAATTCTTTTGTTAGTAAAGAATGCTTTTTTGTAAAGAATGCTTTTTTTATGTTAGATTCTAAAAGCTATTTTCTTCTGTTTTGATTAACAAAACATAAGTCACAGTTTCCAGTTTCTTGGCTAAATATGTAATTGTATATATTTTACTTGAATGCCAATTTAAATTTAATTAAAAATCTTTAGAAATGTTAGTCCAATGAAAACGGAAATTATCTGAAACTAATCTCAGTTTAGAGGCTTCTGTTTTGGCAGTATAGACATAAAATTTGCCATATGAATGATGCATTACTAGGTAAGTAATTAGTGTTTTACTCTCTAAAGGAGTGAACTTGTTAATATATTCAAAAGAATCATGGTCAAAGTATCACCAGGAGTTTCCCAGACTTTAACAAGCTAATACGAAAATTCGTTTGCAAGATTAAAGATCTAAGAACTATCAAAATGATTTTCAAAAATAAAATAAAAAGGACAATATTTTTCAATGAAACTACAATTATATCTATACAGTTAGCCCATTTACATTTATATCTATATCTAATAAAGTTTTATAATTTTGTATTTCAAAGAAACAGATGCAAAATGAAAATGCTTCTAATTCTCAGGCTAAAAACCTTCTAGTCATTTTTACTTTTACAATCTCATTCCAGCCAGTTTATGATTCACCAGAAAATACCTTTATCACCCCCTTTAAAGTATATATTATTTGACAACTAGTGCACCATCCTCATACCTGGGTTGTTGCAATAGCTTCCTAAATTTTCTTCCTGTTCCTCCTTTTGTATCCTACCTCTCTACTGTTGACATAGTGGCCAAAATAATCCTTCTAAAACAAAAGTGCAATTATCATTCTTTTGCTCAAAAGCCTTGAACTGGCTCCCTATTTCTGTTAGAGTTAAAGTGAAAGTTGTTAAAATTGTCTACCAAATGGTGTCTCAATCTGCTCCAGCTGTACTGTCCATCTGGGTGTTTCCTAAACATATGAGGCATGTTCCTGCCTCAGGTCTTGTCTCTTTGATTTTCAATTTCTCTGTTAGTCTTACCCTCAAATATAGACATGGCTCACTCCTCACCTTCATTGTCTTCCTTAAATATAATTCTCTCAGTGATTAATGTGTTGTCCATTATTTTTTAAAAAAAGTAATCTTTCCATTCTTAATTCTTCCTTGATTCATTTATCTCTGAAGCTTAAATCACTACATTTTTAATTAATCATTTTTTCATTGCTTATCTTTCTCCACAGTAATGTCAACTCCAGAAGAATAAATATTTTGCTTATTTCGACATTACTCTGTACCAATGGGCTGTAAATAAGCCTGGTATATAAAAGACAGAGTTGTATTATACAGACATAAACAAAGAAAGCAAACAAAAAATATAGGGAATCTAGGAAAAAACAATCCACACATATATTAGAGCATAGGCTTGAAGAGTTAGCATTATATTATAAATAGTGCACCCATTAATAAAGAGTTCATAAAAATTGCTTATATCATGTGAGGAGGGGAAAAAAATCTCATATACACAATGAATATTCTGAACAAAAATAATCTTCAATGCGAATGGTTTACTGTAAATTTTTTAGAAGAAATTATTAAATAATGATCTTTATGACTTTGGGATATAAAGAAATTACTTGGATGCCTCTGGAAAAAAAGGTATAGAGGAAATGACTGATAAATTTGACTACACTGTATATCAATACATTTTTTACTGTGTAAAATTAACCAAGCAAAATTGAAAGACTAATCAGAGATTGGGCAAGATATTTTTAACACCTTAATCGAACAAAGGATTGTTACCGAGATTATCTAAAGTATTCCTACAAAGAAGTAAGAAAAAGAAAAAGACAAACAACCTAATGGAAAAATTTGGATATGAAAAGGATTTGAAAAGTCAGTTAACGAACAGAATGTCAAATGTCAAATATGACAATATTACTAGAAATCAAGAAAATGTGTATCAAATAAAAAGAAATGCCAGCATAATGCTAAAAAATTTTACAATTAGTAAAAAAAAAAAAAAAAAAAAGTTAGCAACAATTGTAGAAAATTTTAGCATTTATACACTACTGATTGGACTCAAAATTGGTAAAATATTTTGATAAGTAATTAGCAATATCTACCAAATTTGAAGGTATGCATACCCAGTGAACAGCAATTTTACTTAGACATCCAAATATGAAATAAACCCATTAACATGCTCACTAAGGTGGCCTTTGCATTCCCTTCAGTTTGACTAAACATTAGAATGTTGATTTCCTAAGTATAGGTACCTGATTTAAAAAAAATTTTTTTTACAGCATTTACTTGAGAAAACCTGCAATTGTAAATTCTTTCTCTGCCCTTTTGAGTAAATCTTCTCAAACTCTCTTGCCAGTTTTACAACTCTGGGATGACTTTCTTAAGGACCTGGGAGTCATTCTTTTAAAATATAATCATCAAGAGGATACTCTCCCTATCTCCCAGCTTCTGTAGGAGGTAGGAACCTAATTTTGATAAGGCCAATTAGCAACACAGATGACCTAATAGTAGATATAAACAACTGAAAACTCAGAAATGACCCATTGTGCTAGACATACCCCATTGACCATGCACCCCTTAACTTCTCCAGCATTTTTCCATTAGCTCACCCAAGTGCTTAAAATCCCTCCCACTTTTTGTTTCAGTAGAGTTGAATTCAGTCTATCTTCTACATTGTATAGAGTTCAATAACATTTTCTTTGTGTAACTCTGCCTGATACAATACTTCTTTCACAATGTGCAGATGAATGTTTGGTACAACAAAGTGTATATTATCCAAAAATTAGAAACTGAAATGTCCCTGAAAAGAGGAATGGAGTAATTTAGTTATGTGCAGTGATATAATAAAATTCTATTCATTAGGTAAAATGAATGAACCAGATTTGGATTACACAATACTGAGTGAAGCAATAGGAAGCAAAATATATATTGAATATATATTGCTATAAATATATAGCAAAATATATATATTAAAAATATATAATTTAAAACATATAAATGATATTATATTGGTCACATATTAGTCCTATGTATTGGTCCTATATTAGGTCCATATATAGAAAATACAAAAATTTGAATCGATATACCAATTTCTATATACTATCCCCTCTAACCTCCACCCCTATGGAGAGAAAAAATTTAAAAGATGGATGGAGAGATAATTAACAATATCTGCAATATAGCTGGCAAAATCTGCAATAAAAAACAACTCTGAATCTCATGAAGAAGATGAGGGCTAATATTTTAACCTCAGTCTGAAATGGGTTTCCACATTTCTAAGATTCAGGATTTTTCTATTTGTATAAATAAAAACCAACATGAATAAGATTTTTTCAACCTTTAATTTCAGATATCAAATCTTACTTTATCACTGTGAAATATATATTTCATAAGGAAGTGTGGTAGAGGACACAATGAAAATGTGCAGAGAAAGCACTCCTAAAACTAGAAGAATTAATATTCTGTCTAATAAAAGATGTGAATGTTGCAGGTGCTTGTCTGGGAAAATTATTCACTTGCTCTGGAGCTCAGTTTCCTTGATTGGCAAATCAAGCAGTTGGATGACAGGGCATATAAGGTCCCTTAAAACTCTGATGCTGTGAATAAAAAGCCTAATTTATTCACAGTGACAAGTAGCTTGTACTCTGGTCACATCCTTCTTGATTATTACAGAGAGATATGTTATTATTGTACTTCCATTACTTGCTGTAAGCATTTTTCCTCATAAAGAACATATTAAATACTCTGACAGAGTAAAAATAATTTTCTAACCAGATACTTCTCTACTAATATTCTCCCATTCTTTTTTATTATTCCTCCAGAGAGTACTGAGGAAATCAAGTATTATAGCCTAATTAAAAGTTACAAAATTCTGTTCTTCTTTAACATGTCCTGAATAATGTAAAAATATCTTCTCACAGTGATCCTATCCATCCTTTAAACAACAGAATATTAATAATTAAGTGATACCAAGAAGAAGGAATGGTGAATGACAAATCCAAAATTAAACAAATTACTTCTTAAAATAGAATATATTTTTCACCAAACCCCTTTGATATTGAAGACTTGTATTTCAGAAAATGACATACAGATATCTGATGAATAATAGATGGTCTTCTGAGAAGCAGAATACGGTTTATATAAACTGCAAGGCCTTCAGTGGATTTGCCCTTATTTTCCTTGTGAAAAGAAATGGAAAAATTCCCTGATAGTCTCTTGAAATGGGGATGCAGAGTGTGGGATGGGTTGTCATATAACATATGAATATAACTGTCTAGTGTAGGATAGAGAAAAACAGAAAAATAGAGAAAAGTTACAATTATTGCTATACTGTCCTATGAATATTTCAAACTCAAAAATTCACAAAAAAATATAATACACATTATATTTAACAAACACTAGCATTTTGCCAAATGTATTTTAGGCTTTAGAAGATTTTATTCTAAAAAATTAATATATATATATGTGTATATATACACATATATATATTCACATTGTCCAATGGTTATACCTAAATGATGGCTGTGAAATATCATGCAAAATTTCATCTGCAACCTTGCACTCTATTATTTATCTATCAATGTATTTATCTATTATCTCTCTATCTTGTGAGATCTTTTTCTGTTATGTAAGAGCAAATAGTCCGATGCTTTTCAGAAACAAGACTTCCAGGGGACAGGTTTGTAAGGGTAAAGGATTATTAGGGTCTACTGGCATTGTGATTTTATTCTAAATTTTCTCTCTAAAAAGCATTGAAAGAGTAGGGAAAAAATGCGTTTAAATAGTATTCCTAGTTTTTTAAATGGTAAGAGTCAGCCCAACGTGCTCATGGTATAAACAAGAACAAACCTACTAGAATTGAAATTTCAAATTTTCCACTTCTCTACTGCCACCATTTTTGTTCAGGCTACAATGTTCTTTCAGATAAACTTACATTGAACCTCATCTCTCAGGAGTGTAGAATCTTAACTGAGTTGCTTTTTTTTAGCAACCATAGTTTTAAAATTTTTGTATCATTAATTTATTTTTTAACCAACTAGTTCTAAAATTTACACACAGCACCTACTGAAACAACAGGCAGAGGACACGTAGATAAAATTACATAGGAATTCAGAGAAAAACAAAAATAAACTTATAGCTGGTGACTAACAACTACTGAACTAAATAAATATATTAAACAAGAAAAACAAATAAAAAAATAAATGACTTAAATAAATTATTAAGAAAATGTAAATTGATGAGCACCACTTGGTGACTGTTGTTTAACATTTTCTCATTAAGATGACTGAGTTGCTTTGCTTATGATTACTCATAACCCAACTATTGACTTGAGTTTTACTAATTCTTATTGACCTGTAACTATTAATGAATCCATTTTACCTATACTTGCTTTATCATATATGCTGAAATTTGATTTTACCATTTTTCACATAAAGTCCTATGCTTCTTTTCACTCTGGTTCATTTTTTTAGTGTAAGACATATTTCCTGAAAGACTTCTTGACAATAATGTATCATGAACTTCTAAAGAGCTTATCCCTAAGGGGAGGGGGGAACTTAGAGAATAATTGGTGATTGACAATGTTACTGTTTGAGGCACTCACTGTACCAACTATAGTTCTAATATTAAGTGTACAGAAAATTTCTTACAAGAAAAGGAGAATTCCCTCAATCCAGTGAGGAATTTGATGTTCTGATGTTATAAATTTAGCCTACTCTTGTTTTTGTTTGAAGTTTTTAGTTTCTCACTTAATAATTAATTATTCAGGCTTATAATGATCATTTCAGTTTGCTATACAGGCATAGCTCATTTCATTGCACTTTGATTTATTGAGCTTCACAGATATTCCATTTTTGCCACAAATTGAGGGTTTGTGGCAATCCTGCATCAAGTAAGTCTATTGATGTCATTTTTCCAATAGCACTTACTCATTTGGTGTCTCTATATTACGTTTTGGTAATTCTCACAATATTTCAAGCTTTTTCATTATTGTTATAATTATTATGGTGATCAGTGATATTTGATGTCACTATTATTGTTTTGGGGGTGTCACAGACAATGCCCATAAAGACAGTGAACTTAATTGATAAATGTGTATGTTATGACTGCTCCACTGACTGGCCATTCCCCCTTCTCTCTTCCTCTCCTTGGGCCTCCTTATTTCCTGAGACACAATATTGAAATTAGCCCAATTAATAACCCTACAATGCCCTCTAAGTGTTCAAGTGAAGGGAAAAGTGATACGTCTCTCACTTTAAATCAAAAGCTAGAAATGATTAAGCTAAGTGAGGAAGGCATATCAAAAGCAGAGATATGCCAAAAGCTAGGCCTCTTGCACCAAACAGTTAGCTAAATTTCGGATGCAAAAGAAACGTTCTTGAAGGAAATTAAAAGTGTTACTCCAGTGAATACACTTATGATGAGAAAGTGAAACAGCCTTCTTTCTGATATGGAGAAAGTTTGAGTGGTCTAGAGAGAAGATTCAACCAGTCACAACATTACCTTAAGCCAAAGCCTAATCCAGAGCAAAGTCCTATGTCTCTTCAATTCTAGGAAGGCTGAGAGAGGTGAGGAAGCTGCAGAACCAAAGTTTGTGGCTAGCAGAGATTGGTTCATAAGGTTTAAGGAAAGAAGCCATCTCCAACTTAAAAGTGCAAGATGAAGCAGCAAGTGCTGTTGTAGAAGCTGCATCAAGTTATCCAAAAGTTCTAGCCAAGATAATTAAGGAAGGTGGCTACACCAAACAATAGATTTTCAATGTAGATGAAACAGCCTTATATTGGAAGAAGGGGCCATCTAGGGCTTCCATAGCTAGAGAGGAGAAGCCAATGCCTGGCTTCAAGCTTCAAAGGATAGGCTGACTCTCTTGTAAGTGGCTAATGCAGCCAGTTACTTGAAGTTGAAGCCAATGTTTATTTACCATTCTGAAAATCCTATGGCCCTTAAGAATTTTGCTGACTCTACTCTGCCTGTGCTCTATAAATGGAACAACAAAGCCTGGATGACCACACATCTGTTTACAACATAGTTTACTGAATATTTTAAGCCCACTATTGAGAACTACCACTCAGAAAAAACATTCCTTTCAAAATATGACTGCTCATTGACAATGAACTTGGTCACCCAAGAGCTCTGATGGAGATGTACAATGGGATTAGTGTTGTTTTCATGCCTGCCAACACAATGTCTATTCTGCAGCCCATGGATTAAAGAGTAATTTCAATTTTCAAGTCTTATCATTTAAGAAATACATTTTGTAAGGCTATAGCTGATTCCTCTGATAGATCTGGCAAATTGAAACTTTCTGGAAAGGATTCATCATTCTAGATTCCATTAAGAACATTTGAGATTCATGGTTAGAGGTCAAAATATCAACATTAACAGGAGTCTGGAAGAAGTTGATTCCAACCCTCATGGATGACTCTGAAAGTTTCAAGACTTCAGCAGAGGAAGTAACTGCAGATGTAGTAGAAATGTCAAGAGAACTAGAAGAGGAGCCAGAAGATGTGACTGAACTGCTGTGATCTCATGATAAAACTTGAATAGATGAGGAGTTGCTTCTTATGGATGAGCAAAGAAAGTGTTCTTGAGATGGAATCTACTCCTAGGGAAGATTCTGTGAAGATTATTGAAATAACAATAGAAGATTGAGAATGTTACATAAACATAGTTGATAAAGCATGGCAGGGTTTGAGAGGATTGACTGCAATCTTGAAAGAAGTTCTTCTGTGGGTCAAATGCTATTAAATGGCATTGCATGCTCCAGAGAAACTGTTCATAAAAGTAAGAGTCAATCGACGCAGCAAACTTCATTGTGGTCTTATTTTAAGAAACTGCCACAGCCACCCCAGCCTTCAGCAACCACCACCCTGATCAGTCAGTCAGCAGCATCAACATTAAGGCGAGACCCTCCACAAGCAAAAAGATTACAATTCGCTGAAGACCGAGATGATGGTTAGCATTTTTTTTTTTTAGCAATAAAGTAGTTTTTAATTAAGGCATGTACACTGTTTTTTAGATATAGTGCTATTGCACACTTAATAGTCTAGAGTATAGTAGAAACATAACTTTTATATGTACTGGGAGACCAAAAAAATGTGTGACTTGCTTTATTGCAATATTTGATTTGTTGTGGTGGTTTGGAACTGAACCCACAATATCTCTGAGGTATGCCTGTATTGATTTTATTTCTGAGAAGTACAAAAATAATTAACAAGGAATATAAACTTCTAGTCTCAGCAAGATGGCATAGACTTGTCTCTTTCCAATTCTCCCCTAATAACACTATAAAACTTGGAAATAAAACAACAGGCAAACAAAGTGTAATGCTGACAAATGTTTAAAAAAGAGGATGAACTAGGGATCACAGGACTGGAAGAACACTATCTCATGACCTCCATTCTGCTTCAGAATATAATGTAGACCCACTGTTTCCTGAACTCTAACAAAGCAGAAGAAGAAACCCCTTCACTATGGATCGTAAGGAAGTCCCACTGAAAACATGAAGAAACCCACATACTAGCAGGTGATCCCTAAAAAAAACAAATGTCTTGGCTTTGGGAGCACTCTCAGCCTACAGGAGCCATAGACTTCTTCTGGGGTTGAACCAACATGAATAAGCCAGGACTAGGGAGTCTTCTTTGTCCCTATGTGGAGTCAAGCGAAAGGGTCCTCCGTCTCCCACCTAGAGACACCAGGCAGCCCTGTGGCATGGCAAAGGCGGGCTCCAGTGAAGTGGATCAAGGAAGTGCTCTCTATTCAGATGGGCCACAGGATCCCTCACCTCCCATCACTCACCTAGAGGCATCAGGCAGCCAAGCAGGAAAAAATACCTTCTGCCCCTGCAGGCAGCATCAGCAGGGGCTAGCAGGTGGCATAAACAAGGATTAGCATTAACTCCAAGGACACACAAAAAAAGTGAGACCAAAAGTATTACAAAAGCTCGAAAAACTAAATTGTTACTGGAACCACAGCCCATAAAAATAGAACAAATTATGCATGCAAACCTCAGACTGGCTATCTGCTAAAGTAAAAGATTTAAATATAACATAAAGTCTTCTAGAATAATAGCCAAAATGTGCAGAACTAAATAAAAAAATATTAATCATGCCAAGAATCAGGAAATTCACAATTTGAATGAGTCAAAAGCAATCAGTGCTTGCTAATATAGAGATAAATCAGAGATTGGAATTATCTAGCAATGATTTTAAAGTAACCACCATTAACTGTTTTAAAACCAATTACAAATAATCTTGAAACAAATTAAGAGATAGAGAGAGAGAATCTACCAAAGCAATAAAGATACAAAAAAGAACCAAATGGATATTATAACACTGAAAAATGCAATACAGAAAATTAAAGTGAAGAGGCTCAATAGCAGAATAAATAGGACAGAGGAAAGAATCAGTCAGTGTACTTGAAGACAAAACAATAGAAATTACCCATATGAACAAGAGAAGAAAAACTATACACAAAAATGAAGGGAACAAAGCTTTAAAGATCTGTAGGAAAATAATGAATAATCCCAAAATTTGTGTTATCCAAATCCTAGAAAGACAGGAAACAGAGAGTAAAGCTGAAAAAAAATTGAAAAGTAACGGCTAAAAATTTCTCAAATTGAATGAAGGACATAAACTTCTAAATTAAGAAAGCTGAGTCTGTTGAAAACAGGATAAGCCCACAAGTATTCACGCTAATACACATCATGATTAAACTCCTGAAAATTAAAAACAAGGAAAACACATTGAAAGCAATGAGAGATAATGTCCATTATGTATAGGGGGACAGTGACTTGAATAACATTTTTCATGTGAAACCATGGAAGCTAGAGGAGGTGATATGACATTTTTCAAGTGATAAAAGAAAAAAAAAATTGTCAACCTGAATTCTATGGCTAATGAAAATATCCTTAGGAATGAAGAGGTAATAAGTACTTCTCAGAGGAAGAAAACTAAGAGAATGTGTCACCAACAGACTTCCTCTTAAAAAATGATAAAAGAATGTTCTCCAAAAAGAAGGGCAATAATTGCAGAAGTCTTAGAATTCCAGAAAAAGGAGAAACAATAGAATTTATAGAATAATGGTAAATACTATCCTCTTCACAAATTTTTAAAAATCAGGTTTTATGTTTGAAACCCAAACGAGAACACTGTCAAGTGGTACTCAGTAAATGGAGAGGAAATACGCAGTATAACTGCATTTATAAACTTAGGAGAGTAAAGAAACCTAAAGAGCAGTAATGATCTACATTTCACTTGCAGTGATACAATGTTGTTTAGTAGACAGCAATAAGTTATGCACATATATTGTAATACCTAGGACATCACTAAGAAAACTATACAAAGCAATATAATAAACAATGTTACAAATATAGAAAGATGGGATACTAAAAATGCTTGTTACCCACATGAAGAAAGAAGAACCAGAGAAAACAAACAAAAACACAAATAATAAATTGCAAGACAAGTTCCAACTCTTCAATAATTGCATTAAATATAAATGATCTACATATACAAATTGCAGACTAGCAGACTAAATAGAAAATAAAAGAGAAAATGATATAACTATATGCTTTCTATAATACAAGAAGCTTACCTCAAATACAATGTCATAGTTAAATTAAAAAAATATATTAAAAAATATATCACTGAAGAAACAGATCACCATTACCACAGATGAAATGGGGGATATAACTACTGAGCCTGAATCATTTAGAAGATAATAAGGGAATACTATAAACCATTTTATGCTCATAAATTTGCAAAATTTGAAAAAATGAACTAAGTCCTCAAAACCAGAAGCTACCAAATCTCTGTCAAGATGAAATGACAATCTAAATAAACACAGAACCTTTAAAGAAATTTAATTCATAATTTAAAAGTTCCTGAAATGTAAACTTTTAGTCCCAAATGGTTTCACTGGAGAATTCTACCAAACATTTAAAGGAGAATCAATGCTCATTTTATACAATCACTGTCAGAATACAGAAGAAAGAGAGAACACACTCTAATTCAAATTATGAGGCAAGTATTACACTGAAACTGAAACCAGATACTGTACAAAAAAACAAATAAAAAAACTAAATACTTCATGAATATTGACATACAAATTCTTATCAAAATATTAGGAAATAGAACATAACAATATATAAAAACAATTACACGACATCACCAAGTGGAATTTATTCCAGGGATTCAATGCTTGGTTCAATACTTGAAAATTAATCAACATACCTGGCTCTATTAATAGATTAAGGAAAAAAATGCATGATCATATCATTTGATGCAGAAGAAGCATTTGACAAAAATCAAACACCAATTTATGAAAATAATTCTCAGTAAATAAGGAATAGAATGGAATTATCTCACCTTGACAAAGAGCATCTACAAGAAATCTCCAGTTAGCCATATACTTAACAATGAAAGACTGAATGCTTTCCCCCTAAGATCAGAAACAAGGCAAGAATGACCACTGTGCACATTTATTTAACATAGTACAGGAAGTTCTAGCCAGCACAATAAGAAAAATAATAAATAAAAGCCATACATATTAGAAAGAAAAAAAAAACTGGCCCTGTTTGATGATGGCATGATTTTCTACTTAGAAAATCTGAAGGAGTCAATAAAATAATAACAATAATATAATAACAACAACGATAACAAAAGAAAAAAAACCAAACTTCAGAGAACTGAATTCATCAAGATCACAAGATAAAAGATCAACATATAAAAATAAATTGCATTTTTACATACTAGAAACAAATATGTGGAAACTGAAATCAGAAACACAAGACCATTTTCAATGGCTCCACATAAAAGTAAATCTTCTGTCTTTATCTAACAAAACATGTATAGGTTTATATGCTGCAAATTACATAAGGTTGATTTATGAAATCAAGGAAGACCTAAATAAATGGAGAATCATGTGTTCATGTATTGGAAGACTCAGTTATAGTAAAGAAGTCTAAATGTAAAACTGGTGCAATCTGAAATCTGAATGAGGTTGGCCGATTGTATTTAAAGACATTTTCCTTCTTGTGATATTGAATTATAGTTATATAAGATGTTACCATTGAGGAAAATTGAGTGAAGGAGACAAAGGATTTCTCTGTATTATTTTTCAAAATAGCCTATAAATCTAAAATTATCTCAAACTAAGTATTTATTTTTAAATCATATATGCACATATATATATACATATACATTTATACACAGACATACAGATACACAAATACAATTAGACAGACAGATATAGATTTATAGATACTATTAAGAGGAAATGTTCACTTCTTTCCCTTTCATATGCCTACGTACTTGTAGAAGTTTGAGCTGTAAGCACATTATAATGGCTGATGCACACACAGAACTAATGGCAGTTTAAGAACCATAAAGGAAATGAGCACAATAAAAATTGGCCGTGCAGGTGGATCTGTGCTTACAGAATGAAATTGGACAAGTTCTTGCCATGGGTGCTGTGGTGAGGACGGAATTTGTGTATTTGCATGAGCAGGCAGATGAAGGGATGTGAGTGAGGGTGTGCATTTTGGGATATACGGGACAAAAGGAGGTTGTTTGCTTTCTTCTGGAAAGATGGAGTTTTTTCCCAGGCAACTTATTTTGCTTATATCTTGATGGAGCCATCATGACTAAGAATTGGTGGGGTGTTGGATAGTCTTAAGTCATATGTGAGTATTCTCCAGGAGCACTGGGATAGGCTGGCTATGTGCATTTAGATCCTTGGGCAAATCTCAACACCAACCAAAATCTTTTTTTAAAGAGAAGATTATGAGTGTCCATCATTCTCTTTTATTTTTTCATAAAAATACAGATGATTATATTCAAATAAATGGGCTAGCTGTGTGAAATAAACTGTGTATAAAACATGAAAATGGGTTATACTTTTGTACATAGAGATTATTATTTATAAAAAAGAATTTCAAACGATACAGAGAAATGTTAGAGGTGTTTAGGCTGAATATTTCAATTAAACTGTTTTAAAACACTATAATACAGTCCTTAATACCTCAAATTTAAGATGAACACTTTTTAATATTTTTATAATTTTTCCAATAACGCATTTAATATATTCTCAATTTACAAATGCTATTATGTAACTTTGAAAATAGCTGTGATTGAATCTTTAAGGACACAAATAAATGACTTGAATAAATGTACTTGATTATTGAAAACGACAGAAAAAAATTCACTTAAGCATTTTCTTTTTATTCAAATATATGCAAATCAAATGGTAAAAAGTATAGAAACTTACATTTGCATTAGTTTAGTCTTTAAATTTACAAATTACCAAGCAGCAGGGAGGCAATGTGATCTAAAAAAAGAAAAGAACCAAAAAACAAAACATACATTTTGATCAGAACTGAATTTGAGAACCATTTCCATTTACTTGGATACATTGCTTAATCTGAGTATCAGGCTTTTATCTTTAATACTGGCAACATCATCTGATGCATAGGACTCTGTGTAATAACAATGCACAACTAAAATGCTCTATAGTATGTTATAGAAGTTGTTCATTTTTCCCAGTATATACTTTTTAGGAAAGTAGTAGAGACTTTCTAACAATTTTTATGAAATAGCTAAACTTTTAAGGATAAGTTACTGTCTATGAAAGTATAAGTATGAGGATCCTCCAAGATTAATGCCTAGCTTTAGTCAAGCTCCTTGAGCATTTAGGGGAAGCTTTTGTTGAGGATGACATACCTGCTATGAAAGGAATATGAAGACTTTGAGAAGTCTGTGCCCTTGGAGCATTTGGGCAATATTTTATTATATTTGTTCCCTTACTGTTCCTAACACCAACTCCTACATACTTTCTAACAATTTTTATGACTTTCTAACATTTCTTGTCCCAATACTGACTTCCAGTGATCTTGACTTCATCTCTGAGCCACCACTATTTTACTTTGGATTATGTCCATCCTTTGCAAACAGACTCAAGCCCCTACTTATTTTGATTTATAGTTTGGGCATGGAGTTCTTGATGCTTAGACTGCATCTCCAATTCCTATTAACTTCACCAAGACGTATCCCAAGGAAATGATTAAAGTCTTTTCTCTCATGGCTGGTCATACTGGCTTCATATATAAGTGGAGGAAAAAACCCTCAGAGAAACTGGGATATGGAATCATGGGGTCAGACGAGAGGAAGATGATAAGTAAATCAGAAACATGGGTTAATTCTCAGCAGAGCCATTTTTCAGGGTATCAAGGATGAAGGCATAATCTGATGGGCTGAGGAGAATTTCATCTATGAGATGGTGTACATGTCTCATTGTGCTTTATAGATGCTCTATCTTGAAGAAAATTTGAGATGTTTATACACTTACAGAACAAATACCGTAACATTTAATACGTTACAATTTTTATGACTGACATCATTTAATGCCATTATTATGTCTTTTCATGTTATCTTTGTTTCATATTGTATTATATATGAGAATTTATTGTGTATGTGTGTTTTATCCTAGAATATGAGGCTATTACCCAAACTGCTGTTTGTTATGTAACACAGACATTGGAAAAATCAATGTGGCTAGATGCTATAGGAGGAGGGGAAAAAAAATAGCAAACTTCTGTTTTATTGTTAGTGGATGGCTAAGTAAATATGAGTATCTTTTAGTTTTTTTAAAAAATTTTTTAAAGGGCCAATTCTACTTTGGACAAGGAATATGGCATTGAGAAAAAAAAATAGTGTAATGCCTCTTCTATTACTATGTTTGTGTAACAAATCAGTCCAACATTTAGTGGCAGAAAAAGTCAATAATCATAACGTACATGGATTCTGTAGGTTAAGAATTCGGAAGCACTACAGAGATGACTCTTTTCAGTGGTGTGCTAAAGTTGGCATCCACCGAGTAGAGAAAGCCTTTTGTGTGTTATCTCTTTCTGTCTTCATATTCAGTGATGCCACCTTTGTAGCTTGAAATTATCTAACCAGCTATGGTGAGGATTTTCACATGGAAATTGGAAAATTCTACAAATCAGCGCTCCTCCTTCCTCACCCTAGAGAACCAGTTGTTATAATTTACCTGCACATTAATAGTGCTTCAACTCCTACATGAAGTCTGGGGACCCAGCTGTTATGACTCCAAATTTTGGTGGTTACTTGACTAACTAGGGGCATTGTAATGTCTTATGTGTATAAAAACTCCACTAAAGAGCTCTCAAAGCCTTTCATGCCTTATTCCTTTATTAATATGGTTCTCAAAGCCTTGTGTCCTAGATGATATAGAAGATATTAACAAGTCCTACATAATATGTCTATTCTAACATTTTGATCTTCTTAAGCCGTTGGATAGTATTCTCTACAGTATTCCAAAGGAGTCATGAGATCTTGACTTAATTTGGGGTAGCCAACCTTTATATCTATATTTTGGTTAACTAACCAAGTAAACTCTTAGTGCCACCCCTAGACATGCAAGATACCGATTTAAGAATCTGTGCTGAGAGATTGGCACTAGGACAAGGATTGGTTGAGTCAGTCTCACTGCACACAAATTTAGGAGCTGTGAAGTGCCTAGTTTCTACCCAGTGGGTCAGAGAAGTCTGTGGGCCAAAAGTGAAACAGAGAGAACTGATATTGATTTGCAGACTGGAGAGGCAGGAACTGATGAAGAAAACCTTCATGTTAATAGTCTCTTTTCCACGTTCTTCCTGAGTTCCTTTATTGCACTCACTTCCATGGAAAACTACGTATCTTTAACAAGACATTTTCTGAGTTTGTTTCAACAATGTTAGATTGGTTTCTACTAAAATTCTCCTGATTTATACATTACCCATATTTGAAATTCCCAGTTCAGCAATATAACCCTGGCTGAAGCCAGAAAGTCTTCCATCAAGTTATCTCTACTTTAGTGTGGAAATGTGGTAGCAGTGCCAAATTCTCAAGACTGCATGTCTTCTACAGCTTCCTGAGATGAGCCAGAATGCTATTAACTGTCAAAGAAAAGCAGGGTTAAATTTATCTTTTTTTAAAAAAATAAATTTATTTATTTATTTTTGGCTGTGTTTGGTTTTCATTGCTGCGCATGGGCTTTCTCTAGTTGCGGTGAGCGTGGGCTACTCTTCGTTGCGGTGCATGGGCTTCTCATTGTGGTGACTTCTCTTGTCGCAGAGCATGGGGTCTAGGCACGTGGGCTTCAGTAGTTGTGGCACTCAGGCTCAGTAGCTGTGGCACATGGGCTTAGTTGCTCCATGGCATATGGGATCTCCCTGGACCAGGGCTCGAACCTGTGTCCCCTGCATTGGCAGGCGGATTCTTAACGACTGTGCCACCAGGGAAGTCCCTAAATTTATCTTTTTATGAAAAGATGCAACATAAAGATGAATAGAGGCAACTCTGGAGCCAGACTGCCTTGGTCAAATTCTGGTCCCATCAATATGAACTGTCTGAACTTGCATGATTTTTTCCCTATATCTCTGAACCTCAGTTTTCTTAGCTTTCAGTTAAAGATGATAATAAAACCTATCTCAGAGTTGTTGTGAGAAGTAAGCAAGGAAAAAAATGTAGCAAACTTAGAATAGTGCCTCAGATATAGTTAACATATAATACAATGCTAAATTTATTGTTTTTCCACACTGATCATATAGTCATATATCCCTCTGTATTACTTGGCAGTATAAATGTAACCAATCTGACAGGTTAGGAAATCACACACACACACACACACACACACACACACATACACATACCTCTCTTTCTTTCTCTCCCCCTGTTAATATGGTGTGCATTTTAAATACATAAAGAAGAATTTCTGTATATATATTGATATATATACACAAATATATATATATACTTTTGCCAAATAACGTTATTACAGGAGAATTGTGTGAATAAGCATATCTCTATTTTGCAGAGATGATGGCATTTTACAAGTTGAACAGACTATTTTTTCATATTTTGCAATGCCTGTCATTTCTTTTTCAATAGTTCCACCTATGATCATGAGTCTCAATTATGTTGGTACATAAGTCTTTGAGAAAAATAGTATCCTAATGCCTATGAGCTATTGGTTCATCAAGGTCATTCATTTTTCCTTGTTTTCTTATCACATACTAATACGCCACTAGGTTTTGGTGAAATTACCAAGGAAAATAAAGAAGCTTCAGAAGAATTAGCATCAATATTAATAATGCTACTACTACTACTGAAGACTGTAAGCATTATATTTCCAAGAATATGGTTCTGTGGCTGTCAGAGTTCTACCAAAATATAAACTAGGGCATAACTTCTGGAAATAATAGTCTAAGGAACATGTAATTCATGGACACAGAGTACAGAATGAGAGCCTATAATCATCTATAACGACATTGTTAGTATTTAAATTGTTTTCCAATTAATATTCATATTATGTCTAAGGCAATTTCAAAATTCTTTCTTTTCACTGTCTCTAGAAATCACTGAGTCTTTTATATACATATAAAAATTAGACTATACATTTTAATTACATAGTATAATACATTCTAATCCCCCACATAGTTTGTCCATAAGCATGTCTATAAGGAATACCAAGTTTTGTTGACGATCTATCTATCTATCTATCTACCTATCTACCTATCTATCTATCATCATCTGTCATCTATTTATCTATTTCGATTGTGTGCCAATCAACTGTAAACTTTGGATTTTTGCCAATACCACTGTGTAAGAAACACCAAATCATTGACCTCTCATCTATCTGGCATTAAGTCACTGCCTAGACAGCACTGGTAAACAAACAGGTATAAGGACACTGACATATGATTTTAATTAGATGAGTCACACCAAATTTCCTGTAATTCAAGGGATAAAGTCTTTGCTTTTTTGGGAGACACACTCTATAAAGACTTGGTTAAATGACAGTATGAAGTTCCACCTGGGCTGGAGCTTATGCTCATGTGTTAATTTGATAGGAATGCCATAACAAAGTACCACAGACTGGGTGGTTTAAACAATAGAAATTTATTTTCTCAAGAGAGGCTAGAAGTCCGAGATCAAGGTATCAGCAGGGTTGGTTTCCTCTGAGCACCTCTCTCCTTAGCTTGTAGATGACCATCTTTTCTCTGTCTTCACATGGTCTTTCCTCTGTGCATGTCTGTGTCCTAATCTCTTCTTATATAGATACCAGTCACGTTGGATTAGGATCCACTCATCTGGCTTCATTTTGCCATAATTACCTGTTTAAAGGCCCTATCTTCAAATACAGTGGCATGCTGAGGTACTAGGAAATAGACTTCAAGATATGATTTTTTTTAAGACACAACTTAGCCCTTAAAAATCCCATCTGGGCCCCTAACAGTCCTATCTTTTGCCTAGTAGTTGAGCTAAGGGACTTCTCTCAGTCATCCAGCACCTCTGTAGCACCTCTTTCATAGCAATGACCTGTAGAGTTCAGAGCTTCATGAAACCTCAAATCTATCTAAATTGTATCTGAGTGAGGCTTCTGTCACATAGATTTGACTTCCTGTCAGAAAGGACAATTCCTGGGCAAGGTGAACTTCATCATCAATGCTGCCACTTACTTTCTAATGAGGAGACATGAGTTGGCTATCTAGGGAGCTGTAACAATATCATAATGATGAAATGCTCCTTTCTTAAAATTTAATTTATTTATTATACAGCAGGTTTTTATTAGTTAAGTATTTTATACATATTAGTGTATACATGTCAATCCCAATCTCCTAATTCATCCCAGCATCGCCCCCCCACCTGCTTTCCCCCCTTGGTGTCCATACTTTTGTTCTCTACATCTGTGTCTCTATTTCTGCCTTGCAAACCGGTTCATCTGTACCATTTTTCTAGATACCACATATATGCGTTAATATACGATATTTGTTTTTCACTTTCTGACTTACTTCACTCTGTATGACAATCTCTAGGTCCATCCACGTCTCTACAAATGACCCAATTTCATTCCTTTTTATGGCTGAGTAATATTCCATTGTATATATGTACCACATCTTCTTTATCCGTTCATCTGTTGATGGGCATTTAGGTTGCTTCCATGACCTGGCTATTGTAAATAGTGCTGCAATGAACATTGTGGTACATGACTCTTTTTGAATTATGGTTTTCTCTGGGTATAGTAGTGGGATTGCTTGGTCATATGGTAGTTCTATTTTTAGTTTTTTAAGGAACCTCCATACTGTTCTCCATAGTGGTTGGATCAGTTTACATTCCCACCAACAGTGCAAGAGGGTTCCCTTTTCTCCGCACCCTCTCCAGCATTTGTTGTTTGTAGATTTTCTGATGATGCCCATTCTAACTCTTGTGAGGTGATACCTCATTGTAGTTTTGATTTGCATTTCTCTAATAATTAGTGATGTTGAGCAGCTTTTCATGTGCCTCTTGGCCATCTGCATGTCTTCTTTGGAGAAATGTCTATTTAGACATTTTTTGATTGGGTTATATTTTTTAATATTGAGCTGCATGAGGTGTTTATATATTTTGGAGATTAATCCTTTGTCCGTTGATTCATTTGCAAATATTTTCTCCCATTCTGAGTGTTGTCTTTTTGTCTTGTTTATAGGTTCCTTTGCTGTGCAAAAGCTTTTAAGTTTCATTAGGTTACATTTGTTTATTTTTGTTTTAAAAATAATATATTATCTGTTCTAGCTTTTCCTTAATTAGTAGATACCTTGGAGACTTCTGTTAAAAATTAGAACACTTCTAATTTTTCTTATTCTCTCCCAACCTCTTTCAGCTTTCTGGAACTTACTGGTACAAATTAGTTTGTTAAAAATGAATAGAGTTCTTAGCATGGATGTTAACAACAGTGAAATATGAGTTGAAAACAGAACTACAGAAATGATGTATTTTTACTATAATTTGAAGCTTCAGCATGAGACAAGGGAAGTTTTTGGTTGTTTTGTCTGTTCTATTATAGGATTTGAAAATAATTTTTAAATCTTTACTTTTTATTTCTTGATGAACTAAAAGTGAGATCAACCATGTAGCCAGAAGCACACACTAAATTCCATGAATGAAACTTTCTTAAGTAGCAAGTACTGCATTTCATTTTCAAAGAAAAGATTTAATTATGGCCAAAACTAAATAATGTTTAGAATCTTCCATGTGTTAAAAAAGATATTATGCTCAGGTATTCTAATCTAAAAGATATAGATGATTCAGGCACCATCCTTCAGCTTTACAGCCAAGTATCTGAAGTTTTAATTGTCTTCCATTATAACTGGAATGACAAAGACATAAAATCACAAGAAAAGCCTTTGGATGTTGAGTAATGTTTTAAATTTTCACCAGCCCATGCAATTTGTTGAAATCCACATGCAGGTAAGTATGACCTTGATGCAAATGTCTTAGTGAAGAGTTTCACTTCCAACAATATGAATGAAAGTAAGGAGCAGTGATACAAAATGCAAGGATTTACTAAAAGTCACCAGGAAATGGTATATGAGCAGTGTTTTTCCCAGAAAATTCAGTAGAGAGGGCAAAAATTATGTAGTGTGTGTGGTAACATATTGGGATGCAGATTTCCTCCTATTCAGCAATGTAATCTCATTTGCTTTTCCTGAATACTCTGAAAAATTTTACCTATTTATACTACCAGAATGGAATGGGGAGATAATTTTAACCTAAGATAGTTGGGTGTTCATGGATGCCCATCAGGATCTAGTAGTCTCAATATTAAAAGAAACCCACAAAGGAGTCTATGTAAATCCATCTATATTATATTCTAAGTGGTGAGATATTAGCACCAAATGGGACTGTTTAGAAATTTGGTGCAATATTAGCACCAAATGGGACTGTTTAGAAATACAAAGCAATCCCTTTCCTCTTTCACCAAAGGAATCAAGATCTACATTTAAAAAAAATCCCCAAGTGATTTTGGACACATTAAATTTGAGGGGCACTAACACCAACCATACACAAAAATAAACTCAAAATGGATTAAAGACCTAAATGTAAGGCCAGACACTATAAAACTCTTAGAGGAAAACACAGGCAGAACACTGTATGACATAAATCACAGCAAGACCCTTTTTGACCCACCTCCTAGAGAAATGGAAATAAAAACAAACAAATGGGACCTAATGAAACTTAAAAGCTTTTGTACAGCAAAGGAAACCATAAACAAAACGAAAAGACAACCCTCAGAATGGGAGAAAATATTTGCAAAGCAACTGACAAAGGATTAATCTCTAAAACATACAAGCAGCTCAATATCAAAAAAACAAACAACCAATCCAAAAATGGGCAGACGACCTAAACAGACATTTCTCCAAAGAAGATATACAGATTGCCAGCAAACACATGAAAGGATGCTCAACATCACTAATCATTAGAGAAATGCAAATCAAAACTGCAGTGAGGTATCACCTCACACCAGTTAGAATGGCCATCATCAAAAAGTCTACAAACAATAAATGCTGGAGAGGGTGTGGAGAAAAGGGAACCCTCTTGCACTGTTGGTGGGAATGTAAATTGATACAGCCACTATGGAGAACAGTATGGAGGTTCCTTAAAAAACTACAAATAGAACTACCATACGACCCAGCAATCCCACTACTGGGCATATACCCTGATAAAACCATAATTCAAAAAGAGTCATGTACCACAATGTTCATTGCAGCACTATTTACAATAGCCAGGACATGGAAGCAACCTAAGTGTCCATCGACAGGTGAATGAATAAAGAAGATGTGGCACATATATACAATGGAATATTACTCAGCCATAAAAAGAAATGAAATTGAGTTATTTGTAGTGAGGTGGAAGGACCTGGAGACTGTCATACAGAGTGAAGTAAGTCAGAAAGAGAAAAACAAATACCGTATGCTAACACATATATATGGAATCTAAGAAAAAAAAAGGTTCTGAAGAACCTAGCGGCAGGACAGGAATAAAGATGCAGACGTAGAGAATGGACTTGAGGACATGGGGAGGGGGAAGGGTCAGCTGGGATGAAGTGAGAGAGTGGCATGGACATATATATACTACCAAATGTAAAATAGATAGCTAGTGGGAAGTCGCTGCCTAGCACAGGGAGATCAGCTCAGTACTTTGTTTCCACCTAGAGGTTTGGGAAAGGGAGGGTAGGAGGGAGACGCAAGAGGGAGGAGATATGGGGATACATGTATACGTATAGCTGATTCACTTTGTTATACAGCAGAAACTAACACACCATTGTAAAGCAATTATACTCCAGTAAAGATGTTAAAAAAAAAAATTTGAGGGGCAAGTTCTGCAGTATATTCTCCAGTTGCTCATCCTGACCATAACCTAATATTTTCCAGCTATTGAGAAATCACTGTTGAGGATAATCTGTTTCATGGTTGAACGATTCTAATCATTTTAAAATTCTTTCTCATATTAAGGCAAATTCTGCTTCTCTGTTACATCTATCAAACTAGTCAAAGTTCTCCTTTCTAGCTTAACTCATAAGTCCAATACCCTTTTTTAGACACATATGGTCAGATGACCATCTTTCTGTTCCTTTATTCTTAATTCTTTCAGCCTTTCCTCAGATTACATAGTATTCACATCATTTTGGATGTTCCATTCTGAACTCCACTTTGGTGATTGTCACCAAGATAAGAGAATCAGAACTCTAAATCCGACTCTTAATCAGAACTCTTAAACCGACTCTTTGGTCGGATTAAGGGAGAGGTGAGAGAAATTAACATTTACCTCATTCTTAATACTCTAAAGCTATTATATATTTCTATGTTTGAACCAGCCTCATTTTATGGGTGAAGAGAGAGGGAAATGCATTATCCTATTATGTTGAATTTACATATACCAAGGATTCTGTCCTTTTTCAGCTTCTGACATGGTGCTAAATCATGCCACTATTTTCTTCCACATATTGATTTGATATTTGGATCCAAAGACAAAACTTTCTTAAGACTGACCATGCAAGGTCACATGCAATTATCTGCCTCTTTCTCTGAAGTAGATTTGATTAGCTGCAATTCTTTATCCCCTTAAAATTCAGTACATCAGTCGGCCAACTTATATCATTTGAAATCATGATTTTTTTTCATCTTAAGAAATTTCTATTCCTTTACCTTAATCTCATTTAAAGTTGAAAACTTATGCTATTATTAACCACATATAAGAAATTAAGATTTTATGTATTTTCCCATAGAGTAGTTTTTAAATTTATAAATTGTACTGAATAACTCTGACTACACATAGAATAAAATGTTTTCTTCTCTGATGCCCGAGATGCTCAATATCCTTTATAAATCACTTATAAATCTTTTTTTTTTTTTTTTGAAATATATGCTTTGGACTCATAAACTAAGTGACTTGAATTTAGGACTACAAAATGCCAGCATCTGGGCCTCAGGGCCCACTGAGTCATCAATGTGTTGTCTCATTCCTATGCTCGTGACAGACATTGCTCATCTTTTAACTGAATCCAAGAAGTAGGTAATTATTTACAAAAATAGGTTAATTGTATATAAAGTATTATATAAAATGCATTTGTGAATGCTTTTTAACATGATTTTGGATGGAAGCACTAGAGCAACATTTTGAGATCCTTTGATATAAGGATGTTTGACACCTGTTCTTCCTGTTAAAAATTTCTCATTGAAATTATTCTTTTAGCTGAGGTCAAGAGCAGTTCCAAAGCAACTGACCAGTATCTTAGAGTAAAAGCATCCTATTTCACACCAAGGATATCAAATTATTACATTACCTGTGTTAATTCACATAGTTACCCAGTCAAATGTAGGTTCTTTCATCATCAACATGTGAAAAATGAGAATATATATATATATGTGTGTGTGTGTATGTGTGTGTGTCCAGAATAGTGCCCAGTTTAGTTTTTGTAAGTGATGGGATTAGGGACACACTAGGCTCCCCAAAAGGCACCTTGGCATATTGAATATTTTAAGCTGAAGTAATTTGAGAAATCACAGGTGCAGAAAGGACTTTCTGACCTTCCCTTGAAGCAGGTCATGAGACCTCGTGTCTCATGTGAGAGTTGTCCTCCCTGTGGATCAGAAGGAAGGAGCATCCTTCTCTCTGGAGACACAGGGACACAGAGGAATCTGAACAAACAGGCCTTGATCAGTTTCTCCCAGTTTACTCCACTTAGCTCATACCCTTTTTGTTCTACCATATTTTCCCATAGATTTCCATACTTCATCAACTCTAACAAAAAAACACTTTTCTTATGAAGGCTTGCATAGCACTTAAAATTTATATTAAACAAATAAACTTGTATATTTTTGTCTTGTTAATCTGTCTTTTGTTATAGGGGCCCTAGCCAAAAACTTAGAAATGTAGAAGGAAAATATATTCATTCTTCCCTGTATAGGTGTTTCAAGCATGTTAGTTTCAGTACTTGCCTTCTCCCCAGTCCCTGTGCACAAAGTGAAAGCATTCAGGATTCATTAATTCACTGTCTGTGGCTACAAAAATAATTTGAGTGTGTGTGTTTTCATGATGATTGATTAAGCATGAATGTAATTTTATGTCTGCAGCTTTTTGTTGCCCTGCCAGAAATAGCCTGTCACACAGCAAGAATTTTATGTTGGGCCCCCTAATTTTGAAACCATTACAATTTCCAAAATGGTTTCTGAAGTTAACAAATGAGATAATTAACATTTTGTACAAAATGAATTGTTAGGAGATGGTTTTGTTCTTTGGTTTTCTTCTGTGCTCTATTCCCAACTAAATGCCATTAAAACGTCATTTCTGACATTCTATATTTTAGAGTATATTATTTGCTTCATGTGCCTTAAGTGTTCATAATGGTAGGTCTTTCTCCTATAATCTCTTAATAATAATTCCTGAGATGTTAAAGTCATGTTGAGCTTTTTAATATGCATTATATATGGATTCATACATTAATGATCTCCTAAAATTCTGTAATATATTTTCCTCAAAATATCTTATTATGTAACGTGCAAACACAAAATTACAAGCTCTCTATCTAGTTCTCCAAACTTTTCACTAAAATTCTAGTCCTTTTCACTAAAATTCTCTAGCCCCTTTCAGTTTTTCTGCCTCAGATAAAGAAGATTTAAAAAATAGTAAAAAAGCTAATGTAAAGTTCACATCTATAGCTCTGGTCCACTAAAAGAATGCAACTTGGGGTGGGGTGGGCTTCTCACCGGGGCTGACCTCTCACCACTCAGGATGGTGACTGAGCGCAGCACGGGTGCAGAAGGTGTTCTCCACCAGGCACCCACGTTCGGCCTCCCAGGCTAAGATAAGCTTTTAAAGAAGTGCTTCATTTCAAAGTACTTACAGTTAAGAAATAGGTTCTGGGCAGGCTGTGTCTTGTGGCTTGAGAGAGAATCTCACCAGAAGTGAAAGATACAGGAAAGAGAGAAGTAAGTGTGTTTCCATCGCAGTATGCAGTACAAGGTACATATTCAGTGGTTTTGCATTGGCCAGTGCAATCTGGGCAGAAGAGTGTTCAAGGCTTGCCTGGCACTTGGGAGAAGCAGGCTGAAGAGGAAGGCACAATTGACCCAATGTGTCCCTTGGTCCCTGTGTGATGGCTCAGTTGGAACCCAGGAACTGAGCTGTGTGTCTCTGGTTTCATTGGCATCCCACTGCACTCAGATGACCTCTCTGTTTTTACTTTTCTATTTTTGAAGTTGATAAAACTCACATCCTGTTCTGTACCCATAATTAAAAACTGTGTACATTGCCCAATCATTGAATCTAATTAGTTTTTTAAAAAAGCAAAAAAAAAAAAAAAAAAAAGAATGCGATTTAATCATAAGATTAGAGAATGCTTCTCCTACCCCACCTTTCACCACCACACTAACAAGGGTCCAGTGTGATAACAATAGTAGTTCAAACAGCTGTGAAGACACACACACTATCTAAGGACAATTTCTTATGAAAACCCAAAGACAACAGGTGAGAAAAAACAAGGACACTAGAAGTATTTGAAGTGGCACTTAAAGTTACAGCAAACATTAAAACCAGCCCAATTGCAAGTCATATTAACATAAAATCTTATACTACAGGTCTGCTAAACTCACTTTCTGTTACCCAATACATCATGCCTGGCTTTCAACAAAAAGTACAAGGTATATTAAAAGGAAGGAAATCAGAGTCTGAGTAGTCAAAGCAAACTTTAGAACCAAGCTCAGATAAGACATAGATTTGAAATCATCTGACAGGGAATTTAAATTAACTATGATGAATATATTATGGTTTTTGATGGAAAAATAGACAATATGCTAAAACAGATAAACAACAAAAGCAAAGAGTTGGAAACACTAAGAAAGGATCAACAGGAAACATTAGAAATCAATAACATTGTTTTTGAGCTCATCAGTAGACTGGAAACAGCTAAGATAGGAATCCATGAGAGTGATTATACGTCAATAAAAACTTCAAAAACTTAATTGCATGAGAAAAACATTTAAAACAATAGAACAGAACATCCAAGAACTGTGGGGTAATTTTAGAAGGTAAAAAAATATTTAGATGTAATTGGAATACCATAAGGAGAAGAAAGAGAGAAGAGAAGAATATTTGATGTAACAATGACTAAGAATTTCCAAAATTGATGACAGACATTAAAGAACAGATGCTGGAAGCTCATATGACACCAATCAGGGTAAATACCAAAAATCTACACTGAGTCATAAAATATTCAAACTGCATGAAACTAAGACAAAGAGGAAATTTTGAAATCAGCAACAGGGGAATGAGGAAAAAAAGACATCTTAACTGCAGAAGAATAGGATAAGGGTTCCTTCAGACTTCACATTAGAAGTCATGTAGACAAGGAAAAAGAGTAGTGAAATATTTAAAATGCTGAAAGAAAAAACCCCCACCAATATAGAATTCCATAATAAATGAAGACATCCTTCAAAAGTGATGGAGAAACACTCTACCTTATAAACAAAAATTGAGGGTATTCACTGCCAGCAGGACTGCTCTGCAAGAAATGTTAAAATATTTGCTTTAGTGAGAAGGAAAATGATATAGGTCAGAAACTCTGATCTACATAAAGTGTCAGAGAAGGAATAAATGAAGGTAAAATAAAATCTTTTATTTTCCTTATTCTTATTTGATAACTAAGAGATAACGTTGTTCAAAATAATAACAGGAATAATGTACTGAGTGATTTTAGCATATAGATCAGTGAAATGAGTGACAGTAATGCCATAGGTATGGGAGGGAAGAATTGAGAAATAAAATGATGGGACCTTTGTATAAGGCACACAGGAGTCAAATGAAAGAGTGTCCAATGGCCAAAGCTTAAACAAGTTGAATAACAAGAACAAAATAAAATAGTATTGGATTATGAATTAAAGGTAAAATAAATATCCATGAATCTATACTAATACAAATCAATGATTGAGTAAATGCATAAGTGGGAGAGAAGAGACAATTCCGTGCACATTTCCAAACAATTTATGGAAATTCTCTTCCCTCAAGGAGATGGAGCGTATCTCCCATTCCTTATGTGTGGACTGCACATAGTGACTTCCTTTCAGAGTATAATATGGAAAAGAAGAAAAAGGAGTAGAGTAACAGTATAGAAACATGATAAACATTACCTCAGGCAACTTGATCTTCATCAAGGTCAAAATCAACAGTGGTAAAACATGTTGTAGGTATGTATCCTTGATATGATGTGATAAAAAATGGCACTGCATCCCTCTTTTGTCTTCCTCTCAAAAACCCAATCCCAGTCAAATCATTAGAAAAGCATTAGACATATCCCAATCAAGAGAAATTCTACAAAATACCTGACCAGTACTTGTCAAAACTGTCAAGGTCATTAAAGACAAGAAAAGTCTGAGAAACTATCACAGCCAAGAAGAGCCTAAGGAGACAAGACAACTAACTGTAACATGTATCCTGGATGGAATCCTGGGACAGAAAAAAGATATTGGGCCAAACCAGGGATATTGAATAAAATATGGACTTTAAGTAATAACAATATATCAATATTGGTTCATTAGTTATAACAAATGTACCATACAAATGTAAGACAATAATAGGGGAAACTGGGTTGTAGGGTATATAGGAACTCTCTGCAATATCTTTGTATTTCTCTGTAAATATACACTGTCTTCAATAGTGTTTATTAAAAATAAATGAATTATCAAGCCATGAAAAGACATGGAAGAACTTTAAATCTGTATTACTAAGTGAAAGAAGCCAATCAGAAAATGCTATATACTTACTCTATGACTCCAACTATATGACATTCTGGGAAAGGCAAAACTATGGAGAGAGTAAAAAGGATCAGTGGTTGCCAGAGCACAGAGGATTTTTAGGGCAGAAAAATACTTTGTATGATACTGTAATGGTGGATCCATGTCACTTTACATTTGTCCAAACCCATAGAATATACAGCACCAAGAGCGAACCTTAATGTACACTATATGAGATTATTCAGATTCTTAATATAAAAATTGTGAAAATTGTTTAAACTCTCTGTATCAAAGGAATGGAATAGAATATTAATTCCTCATCACTGCTTTCTGAAGGAAGGAATAGTTGTATTATTCTACAATTATTCATAAATTACCTTTTAAATTTTATGAAGAGGATGTCAGAAATTATTCCAGCAATACAGCATCATAGTGGCATGCATCAAAAGAAAAGTTTAGTAAGACAGTTCCCTTCTAATTACCTTTACAATTGTATACTCTTTTAATTTCTCCTGAAAATATAAATTCTGTCACTTATAATGTAACATATTTCCTTCAGATTTGAATTGGAAAGTTACAAAATTGAAAGACTTTCTAGATACCTTGTCAAACTCACTGATATAAGGATATTCTTAAATATAACCCAAACTTAATTGACATTGAATTTGGAAAATCTAGACTTCCATAAATAGGGAAAATTCCTGAATGAGAGGGATCCTAACAGGTGTTTAGCCTCTGCCTTTATCATAGTGTCAATAAAATTGGTTATTCAATTTTAAATATGGTAAAAATTATCCATGCATAAGAAGTTATTCCAACTATGAAATGATGAGTTTGATATGTTAGAAATAGGATTCTCACAGTACAGCATGGGCTGCCTCATATAGATGGGGCACATACAAGCTCAACCTGGGAAGCAATGGCAAACAGCAAGAAACAGAATGCCCTAATCAAAACAAGTAGCACTTGTACACTTATAGAGGCCTATTTCATAAAGGTGGTAGATCAAACTCCTTGGAGAGATGGGCTGACCCCATGTGGCATTATGTTTGTGACCAGCCAAGTCAATGGCAGAGCCAAGTCCAGAACCCCCCTTCCAGGCTTCTCAGTCTTGATCTCTTCTCCAATTTTTCAGTTACCAAACTATCCCTTAGATTTTCTGCCTTTTTTTTTTAACCTATCACTTTTTACTAAGAAATTCATGAGAAAGAGTGAATTAACTTTTGATGAACTGCTACTCTAGGTTAAGGACTATACTACATGCTTTTATGTAACTACTCTTACCTCTTATGACAAACCTTTATGAACTATGAGATGGATATTACTGTCCTCATTTAACATATGAAAAAATTAAGATTCACTGAGGCCAAGAAGGCAGTGATTAACGTATTATAGGAATGATTTCCAGGTCTGATTAATTGCCTCTCTGCTTATCAGGTTCTTAATGGGATTAGTAGTGATTACCTAAGCTTAAAATGAGCAAATGTAGGGGATGTTTATTCTAGAGGTTAATAGAACTATGCCTAAATTCAATGTGGTTCCCTTAAGAATTATCCTAACACCATAGCTTAGGATGTTACCTCTTCTTTGAGACCCACAGGGTTTCTTGAGTGTCCATTCATTAAGCACTCATTAAGTGTCTCTGGCATTATAATAACAATTAAAATTAATTATAACTCAATTAATATTTACTTAATTGCCTTTTGTGTGTAATAGGGTCTTAGCTAGATTTATAATGATTACTAGTAATTACTTAAGCTTAAATCTGAGTAAACATGTTTTTTTTTTTTTCTCTCCAGAGATAAATATAGCTTTATCACAAGCCTAATTTGGCACACAGAGACATAAAATTCTATCTGTAACAGCACATAAAGCCTTGGGCATACTTTCTGGATGTGCATATTTTAAGGTCTAGAAAACTAGTCTTACAACTTCCTGTAACTGGGAGTTTCTCAGTTTTTAATTTATTTATTTTTATTTTTTCACTTGCTAAGGAAATTTTATTTTTTTAAATGTTTTCATTTGAGAATTCTTAAGTGAGCACAAATGATGCACTGATCACTGTTGGTATCTGGGACTCATTTGTGAACAAAACATGGACCCAGTTCTCATAGTTTTCATATTCTATTAAAATTCACAGATCTCTGAAGGAAGACACTTTAGAAATCAACCAAATATCTGCAGCATTTTTTTTTCCTAATGAGAATCAGAGGGCTCTGTAATATTGATGCAGTGTTAGCACACTCAGAATTCTCTGAGGAGCAATCACTATTCTCCTGTGCCTATTTTGATTTCTAAGACCTGACTCTAAGAACCAAGTAAAGTGAAGCAGTCTGGACATTTACCTATGGCACTATCTGGATGGTTTTTAACCTTTGATTGTGCAAGATATTCAAAAGATGTCTTAAAATAACTGAATACTCTAAGTGATCTGTTGGTATCACATAGAAGTAAATAAAGATTTGAGAAGACTCCAAAATTCACATTTATTGTTTTCATACATAATTTCCTGTAAGAAGGTGGAGGGACAAATCATTGCGCCTAAGTCAGGAGATCAGGGAAGTCTCCTCAGAGAGAAAATGGTGATGCACCATCTTAGCAGAGAAGAATACTGGTAATGTCTAGAATGTCATTCAGAAGGGGAAACATTTACTGTGAGTCACGTTTTGATCTTAATACTTCTGGATTGATAAAACAGACTTCCTTAAGATTTGAAAAGAAGTGTTAGAAATGCAGTGATGTGTGTACATCTGCCTTTCTCGACCCAGTTTGCCAAGATAAGCTTGTTTGTTTAGTAAGCAGTGCATTCATTTCCAATCTTCTTTTGAAACATGATATGAAGGGTTTGCTCCTTTCTCTGAAGACAGGCATCATCAATGAGGGCAAAATATTTAACCAACCTCTCAGGTACTAGTAGACTTCTGCAAGCAAACAATTTATAAAGATTCTTCCTGAAGAAAAAAACAAATGTTCGTGTATTGCTGAGACTTGGTATTTGCTGATTATGCTTTATGATGGTGATTTTTTGGCTGTGTGCGTTGACATTATCTGAACTTTAGCCCCAGATGGGCAAATATACGGTAAAATAAAGCAGAGCACCACCTTTCAACAATTTAAGAACAAACTGTATGACTGATCTCAGAGGTCTTTCCCATCTTGTATGTGAGTGGATATGTGATTTTTTCCATGAATTTAAATGAATTCTGCTAATGTCCATATTGAAAACCTTGTTTTGTTTGAATCAGTTTGCCTGAGGTTTGGGAAGTCTATCTCTTATTCCTTACAGGGGGTTCTTTCATTAAGAATATCTTCATATCTTTGTTGTCTTTTAATGAAGAATATTTTTATTGTTTTTATGTGTGCATTTGATTTTTAAAAATATTTTAATTTTTTAATAAAAAAGGGTTGTCTTAGCTTGTTGCTTTTTAAATCATTAATGTTACATTTTCATGTATGTTTATATACATCTGTTTCATATAGTAAAACATTTGGCAAAGCATTTGTGTTACTGCCTAGTAGTAGTTGTATTGATATTTATTGAATATTTACCATGTTGTAGGCATTTACTTTAGACCAGTGAATTTATTGACAAGACACTAAAAGATCTTTGGAGCGAAGACAGAAGAGAATTTACGTTGTATTAAAACCAGAAGCTGGAAATGCTCTGGCAATACTTTCTCCCTTTAATCTGTTTTCCTCTTTCAGCTGTTTCATTCTAACTCCTTTTGTTTATTTTGTTTTGTGTTGGCAGATTTTATCTACTTCTTAACTAATACAACTTTATATTTCACATCTTCTCTCTTTCACTAATGTCACTGGATCAGCTCCAAGTTTCTAGGAATCTTGGGCCATCTTTCCACCAGCTATACAATCACCTCTGTATCTGTGGCCATGGGTGTAGGGTCATAGCTTTTAGGACCCTTCCCACATCATGACATCTTTAAAGAAAGAGTGTCATTGTGAACTCAGCCAGTACTCCAAGTCAGCCGAAACAACATGCTGTGCGGCTAACACATGTTATCAGAGTCAATCCTTTCAACAACATTCAGTTAGGAAGGTAAATCTGAAAGGTTTATACACTTGGTCTAAGGTGCAACAACTGATTGACAGGTCTATGATTTAAATTCAACCTGTTTTTGTTTGTTTGTTTCTTTGTTTGTTTCTTTTTGGCTGCACCACTTGGCATGCATGGTCTTAGTTCCCCGACCAGGGATAGAACCCGCACCCCCCTGCAGGGGAAGCATGGAGTCTTAACCACTGGACCGCCAGGAAGTCCCTAAATTCAACCTGTTTTAACTTCTAAGCCCAATCAAACCATTAAAGCAGACATGATGAGTAAATATATCACCTATAGGTGAAAACAATTTCCAAAATTGAGCCATTTATCATATAGCTACATTTAGCATGAATGATCTCACTCATTCATCAGATCCTGTATTGACACTTACAAATTATTTCTTTGTATTTCTGGTGAACATGCCAAGAAAACTGATAAACATTTTATCACTGGGGAAGAAAACTGCTAACCTTCCATTTCAAGGAAAAAGATAAATATGATGATATGTTCAATTAGGGATCCAGTTTAACTTTTCCCTTATCCTGGGCATCAGATTTAATGGAATTGTGCGTGAATAAATAGCAGCACAAAACACAGTAGTAGCCATAGTTTGTAGTACTGAGAGTTACTGTTAAGTGCATGTTCTCTTAAAGTTATATATTCCCATACGTTAGGGGATGCCTACAATCTATTCATAAATGTAACCTAAGTGGCTGAGCAAAGCATGAAGGGAGTTTAAAATTAGGGAGGTTAACTTTAGGGAGAAGGGCATTTCCATATGTCTGTGTGACAGTTAGTGGCATAAATCCCTCTTCTCCTGTAACCTTCAGTACCCTGCCCTGCATCACCCAGTATATACTATATACAGCATGATCATGTAAATATGAAAGAGGATAAAAATAATTTAAAAAGAGGAAATTCCATATGAAACAAATTCATCCTGCCCTCTCCTCATTTTATTACTCTCATTGGCTCAGCACAGATAAAATCAGGCTGTTTGGTGATTTACCAGGCAATGTGAAGACAGACTTTGTTGAGCAGGAGAATATTATGATCAGAGCTATGATTAGGGAGTACATAGCTCAGTCCCTGGATCATAAGAGGGTATCAGTAATGCTAATGCACTTATATCTATGGTAAAATATTATATTTTAGGGAATTTACTAATTATATGTCTCATTTCATATGATTTGTCACAATGCTGTGAGTTTTCTCTCTGTATAAGAATGACCATAGGATAATGGGCCATGAAAGATAAATGTAATATTCTTAAAATTCCAAGATGGTATAGTTTTTAGCCAAATTAAACAGTCTAAGAGTTAAATCTTCAAGCTGCAGATAAGTTAGATAGAATTTATTAGGACAGACACATTTCTTAGAGTTTAAATGTGTACTTTGTGCTTGCAGAAGCATTCTGGAATATGGAGTTCTCAATTGTTCAGGAGTCAGCTGATTTTGTATGAAAATAGTCAATTATGGATACAAGATATGAAATGCAGAGGCATTCAAAAATGAACATTGGGAATTCTGGGCTGGCAACAAAAAGTCATGTGACATTATTTTTTCCATCAGCTTGGCCTTGAATTAAGAAAATTAGCCTTTCCAGCCACTTTACAGGCACAATGATATTTGTTTTCATCAGAAGCCCTACAGGAGTGATTCAAATTTACAGATTAGGGATAAATAATTATATTATATAAATAAATGTAACATGTATTTTCACGCTGACCTCTACTGAGAATATCTCTTTAGTATAAATTATATGAAACAATGGATGTCTACCAAGAAAGACCTGCCCTATTGTAGAGGTGCTCTGCCACATGTGTGACAAATAACACTCACGTGTGTTGCTGGATTTCCCTCAACTCCCCAGGTTACGAAATGCCTTAATACACTCTCCCAGGTATAATCTTAAAAAAATCCAAAATTATTATTCCCACTTAATTATTAATGATCCTGTATTTATCATCTTAATATAGAATATTTAAAAAATAATCAAGTGGGAAGGATGGGAAGTGGGGAAAATATAGAAAAAACAGGAGTGGTTGAATGAAGAAGGCTATCAAAACTGGGTGATGGCTCACTTGTGTATTCTTTCTATTTTGTAAACAGTTGAAATTTTTCACAGTAAAAATACAAAATAAAAAGTTATACATATCATATATAAGTACATATGATACATGTATGATATATATAATCATATACATGTCATTTATTAGTAGATTAGGGTTCAAATCCTTGATTAGTCAATGCAAGCTCTGTGCCTTTGGGTAAGTTGCAATCTTTCTGAACCTCAGTTTCTTCAACTGTAAAATTTGGATATCACTCCTTCAAAAATGTTGCTATAAGAATAGATTATGTATGTAAACTCTAAAGGAAGGTCTGAGTCAATACATGCCTCTATGTTGTCTTTAAGAGAAGCATAAAACAGCTTATCTGCTCAAAGTACCTTTCTACCATGTGCCAGAAAAATGTCAAAATACACAAACTCATGACGAACAAAAGGCATATGGGGCCCCTAGGATTGGTGCTATATAATCCATAAACTGTATACAGTAATTTAAAGTACCTGCCATAAAATGATTGCTAAAACCATTGTTGTTACAATAATTCAGTCACCAAAGCTGTAGAACATAGATAGGAAGTTGTGGCCCTGGAATTGCAGACCAGCCAGTACACGGGAGAGGAGCTGAGAAAGCTGAAGTTAGGTTCTATAGCCCCAAATCTCCACCTGAACCTGATTAAATTTCAGCTTTTCTACTTACAAGCCTACCTTAATTAAACCATATTTGCTAATCAGGAAATGAGAAAAAAAAACACATTTTATGCCAACTTTACTTCAGCTGGTGAGAAACTGTGAAGTAGGTTCCTAGGGGGTCTCAGATACTCACTAGTCTCTCCGTGAGGGACTGTGAGGTCCCCCTGACTGGTCTCCTCTCTCTTCAGTCTCCAGTTCTGCTTTTATCTCTAAGTGTCCTATTTCACATCATGTTTGCCTTGTAAGCTGCTCCATATCATTTGATTTAGAGAAAATGGAATTTAAATCTAAAATAAATACCTTCATAAATACCCATTATATGTGAAATGGAATATGGAGAGAAACACCTAATGAATTGTGAACTGTCATTGAGGTGGGAATGTTATTGAGGCAGTGAGATGCTGTATTAGTTTCCTAGGGCTGCCATAACAAAATACCACAAACTGAGTGGCTTCAAACAACAGAGATTTACTGTTTCACAATTCTGGAGGCCAGAAATCCAAGAACAAAGTTTCAGTAGGGCCATGTTCCCTCTCAAGATTCTAGGGAAACATCTATTCCAGGTCTGTCTCCTAGCTTCTGGTAGTTCCGTGTTTTGTGGCAGTATAACTACAGTCTTTACATGTCATTCTCCATCTCTGAGTCTGCATCCAAATTTCCCCTCATTATAAGAATACCAGTCATACTGGACTAGGGTTGGTTTTCACTCTATTCCAGTATGGCCTCATCTTAACTAATTACATCTGCAAAGATCTTATTTCCAAATATGATAACATTCTAAGATACTATAAATTAGCACTTCAACATATTAATTTTGGGAGAACACAATTCAACCCATGTAAGATACACCAACATGCATTCCATATTTCACCTAGAATTAGGATTCTGGTACCACATGCATTTGGGACTCAAAGATACTAGAAGTATTGTCCTTTTTTATTTTCAGTAAAACTCTGTTTTTTATATCTGTTTTGAAACTGTAGCAAGTAAAGATTCGATTTTAATGTTAATAAAAAATTTAGACATGTAACATAAGTTTTTATTGTAATGTTTTTAATTTTATTGATCCTAGGTGTTATTTAGAAAGCCATTCATTTAATGAGCTACTTTTCTCAGTATAAGTCTAGATAATATAATTTATCTTTACAGAAATAATTTTATTTTTATTAATTTCGTCTTGTATAAGTTAACCACTTTCTATGGAAAATAAATTAATTCAGATGACTAATTCACTGGTTTGCACTTTAATACTGTATCTTTAAAGTTTAAATATTACCATAAATATCTATATCCTATATCAATACAACACAATATTGTTGATTATCTTGTTCTGTCATTAACAGGGGTTACAATTACATACAAGAATTTTATAGTGAATAAACTAAAAATGTGTTTTTTAACACATAAAATTTTGCCCTGTAAAATTAAAGTTGTTTACTACATATATAACATGTTTTTAATTTAATCAAACAAAATATAACTTTGATATAAAAGTCTACTATATGCAGTTTACATGCATCATCTATTTTAATCCTAATGACAACGTGAAAAAGCCATTATTATTATTCCAAATTGACAGATGAGAAGAACAAAGAAAAAAGAAAGCAAGTAGTCCTCCCAAGTCACAGAATTACCAAGTGAAAGACCCCAGGTTCTAAAGCCTAGGTTATTACTACAACTCTACCTCACTTTACAGGTAAGGCAGATAAAGTCATACATGAGCTCATGTAGACCAGAGAAAACCCATTTTTGGAGAGGTGGAAGTTTATATTCTTCATAGCAGAGAGTGAACCATGTTTATAAATCATTTTTTAATAGCTGAAAGAAAGAGCATTTAAAGAAAAAATTACCCCAAATCCCTTCATCTTATCCAAATTATTTAAATTAGCCTCCAACCAGAATAATATTAAGTGAGTAATGGGGGTTCTCAGAAGCTTGTTTAATCTAAAGCATTTACATAGACACTGACTTCTGAAAATACCTGTTCCTTTGCCCTCTATCCACAGATAACAGACAGGCAGAATGGAGACAGAAGTCTCCTGAGGTTCCAGAATGCTCCACAATGATTGGAATGTATCTCCCTGGGCAGGCCAGTAGAGGGCTTCTGTTCTAATCCTTATCTGAAAGATGATGTAATAAGAAGCAGAGTCAAAGAGGAGAAGGCTGAATTGTCACTGGAGACTACATATATATTTTTCCTGTTACAGAAGAGAATATTTAATCCAATATTATATAAAATCACTAGAAATAATGAGAATAATTAATTCCACATTATAGAATTAGAGCTAAAGTAAGCACATGCTTTATAAAATATAAGAATATATAAGATTATATTAAACTGAAATAATGTGATACCATGCATATTTTCTACTACTTGTTCTAATGCTAATTTCAGATTATACCTGGATCTTCTGATTCTTCTATTACTTTCAGTGCAACAGCTGTCCCTTGTACTGGAACTTCTATACTAATTATAAAGAAATCCAAATCTTATATCTAAAATAGCTCAGAGTGGTTCTCCTTAGTGAATTATGTTGACCAACCTATTTTGGTTCCAATTAACTACAGCCCAGCTTCATGTAAAGCTGAAACTCTGAAGAGTTTTCTTCAACAATTAATTTAGGGCTGTCTAAATCACCTCCTTTGCAGCTCAGAAGATTTTTTTTTTTTGGAAGTAATAATTATTGAAATTTTGCAAATTAGGTAAAAATAATAAATTTAAAGATTCAAAAAGCTCAGTGAACCTCAAAGAGCATATAAACAAGAAAGCTATGCCTGGGTACATCACAAACAAACTGAAAATTAATATAAATTGAAAAATCTTCAATGCAGCTAAAGGAGGCAGAGAAATGAAATAAAACTGTCCAAGGTAATCAAGACTCACATCTCTTCTATGAATTGTTAAGCATGCACATTTAGATTCCCTTAGGTAACAGTTAAACATAATTATTCATGACTCTCAAATTTGAAACATATGAAAATTCAGGGGATGAATATAACTCCAATGTAATCCTTTTCATGAGGAGCAAAACTTTAATAATCATTGGTAAATACTAATTATAAGTATTTATTTATTTTGTCTTTTAATCTTTTTTAAATTTATTTTTATGCAACAGGTTCTTATTAGTTATCTATTTTATACATATTAATATATATATGTCAATCCCAATTTCCCAGTTCATCCCACCCCCACCACCCCCCCCGCCACGGTATCCCCCCCTTGGTGTCCATACGTTTGTTCTCTACATCTGTGTCTCTATTTCTGCCTTGCACACCGGTTCATCTGTACCGTTTTTCTAGATTCCACATATATGCATTAATATACGATATTTGTTTTTCTCTTTCTAACTTACTTCACTCTGTATGCCAATCTCTAGGTCCATCCACGCCTCTAGAAATGACCCAGTTTCGTTCCTTTTTCATAGCTGAGTAATATTCCATCGTATATAGGTACCACATCTTCTTTATCCATTTGTCTGTCAGTGGGCATTTAGGTTGCTTCCATGACCTGGCTATTGTAAACAGTGTTGCAATGAACATTGGAGTGCATGTGTCCTTTTGAATTATGGTTTTCTCTGGGTATATGCCCAGTAGTGGGATTACTGGGTCATATGGTAATTCTATTTTTAGTTTTTTAAGGAACCTCCATACTGTTCTCCATAGTGGCTGTATCAATTGACATTCCCACCAACAGTGCAAGAGGGTTCCCTTTTCTACACACCCTCTCCAGCATTTATTGTTTGTAGATTTTTTGTTGATGGCCATTCTGACCGGTGTGAGGTGATACCTCTTTGTAGTTTTGATTTGCATTTCTCTAATGATTAATGATGTTGAGCATCCTTTCATGTGTTTGTTGGCAATCTGTATATCTTCATTGGAGAAATGTCTATTTAGGTCTTCTGCCCATTTTTGGATTGGGTTGTTTGTTTTTTTGATATTGAGCTGCATGAGCTGCTTGTAAATCTTGGAGATTAATCCTTTGTCAGTTGCTTCATTTGCAAATCTTTTCTCCCATTTTGAGGGTTGTCTTTTCATCTTGTTTATGGTTTCCTTTGCTGTGCAAAAGCTTTGAAGTTTCATTAGGTCCCGTTTGTTTATTTTTGTTTTTATTTCCATTTCTCTAGGAGGTGGGTCAAAAAGGATCTTGCTGTGATTTATGTCATAGAGTGTTCTGCCTATGTTTTCCTCTAAGAGTTTTATAGTGTCTGGCCTTACATTTAGGTCTTTAATCCATTTTGAGTTTATTTTTGTGTATGGTGTTAGGAAGTGTTCTAATTTCATTCTATTACATGTAGCTGTCCAGTTTTCCCAGCACCACTTATTGAAGAGGCTGTATTTTTTCCATTGTATATTCTTGCCTCCTTTGTCAAAGATAAGGTGACCATATGTGCATGGGTTTATCTCTGGGCTTTCTATCTTGCTCCATTGATCTATATTTCTGTTTCTGTGCCAATACCATACTGTCTTGATTACTGTAGCTTTGTAGTATAGTCTGAAGTCAGGGAACCTGATTCCTCCATATCCGTTTTGCTTTCTCAATATTGCTTTGGCTATTCTGGGTCTTTTGTGTTTCCATACAAACTGTGAAATTTTTTGTTCTAGTTCTGTGAAAAATGCCAGTGGTAGTTTGATAGGGATTGCATTGAATCTGTAGATTGCTCTGGGAAGTACAGTCATTTTCACAGCATTGATTCTTCCAATCCAAGAACATGGTATATCTCTCCATCTGTTTGTATCATATTAATTTCTGTCATCAGTGTCTTACAGTTTTCTGCATATGGTCTTTGGTCTCCTTAGGTAGGTTTATTCCCAGGTATTTTATTCTTTTTGTCACAGTGGTAAATGGGACTGTTTCCTTAATTTCTCTTTCAGAATTTTCATCATTAGTGTATAGGAATGCAAGAGATTTCTGTGCATTAATTTTGTATCCTACTACTTTACCAGATTCATTGATTAGCTCTAGTAGTTTTCTGGTAGCATCTTTAGGATTCTCTATGTATAGTATCATGTCATCTGCAAACAGTGACAGTTTTACTTCTTCTGTTCTGATTTGGATTCCTTTTATTTCTTTTCCATCTCTGAATGCTGTGGCTAAAACTTCCAAAACTATGTTGAATAATAGTGGTGAGAGTGGGCAACCTTGTCTTGTTCCTGATCTTAGTGGAAATGGTTTCAGTTTTTCATCATTGAGACCCATGTTGGCTGTGGGTTTGTCATATATGGCCTTTATTATGTTGAGGTAAGTTTCCTCTATGCCTACTTTCTGGAGAGTTTTTATCATAAATGGGTGTTGAATTTTGTTGAAAACTTTTTCTGTGTCTATTGAGATGGTTATATGGTTTTTATCCTTCAATTTGTTAATATGGTGTATCACATTGGTTAATTTGTGTAGTTTGATGAATCCTTGCATTCCTGGGATAAACCCCACTGGATCATGGTATATGATCCTTTTAATGTGCTGCTGGATTCTGTTTGCTATTATTTTTTTGAGGATTTTGCATCTATGTTCATCAGTGATATTGGCCTGTAGTTTTCTTTCTTTGTGACATCTTTGTCTGGTTTTGGTTTCAGGGTGACGGTGGCCTTGTAGAATGAGTTTGGGCGTGTTCCTCTCTCTGCTATATTTTGGAAGATTTTGAGAAGGACTGGTGTTAGCTCTTCACTAAATGTTTGATAGAATTCACCTGTGAAGCCATCTGGTCCTGGGCTTTTGTTTGTTGGAAGATTTTTAATCACAGTTTCAATTTCAGTGCTTGTGATTTGTCTGTTTATATTTTCTATTTCTTCCTGGTTCAGTCTCAGAAGGTTGTGCTTTTCTAAGAATTTGTCCATTTCTTCCAGGTTGTCCATTTTACTGGCATAGGGTTGCTTGTAGTCATCTCTCAGGATCCTGTGTATTTCTGCAGTGTCAGTTGTTACTTCTCCTTTTCCATTTCTTATTCTGTTGATTTGAGTCTTCTCCCTTTTTATTGTGATGAGTCTGGCTAATGATTTATCAATTTTGTTTATCCTCTCAATGAAGAGCTTTTGGTTTTATTGATCTTTGCTATCATTTCCTTCATTTCTTTTTCATTTATTTCTGATCTGATGTTTATGATTTCTTTCCTTCTGCTAACTTTGATGTTTTTTTGGTTCTTCTTTCTCTAATTGCTTTAGGTGTGAGGTTAGGTTGTTTATTTGAGATGTTTCTTGTTTCTTGAGGTAGGATTGTATTGCTATAAACTTCCCTCTTAGAACTGCTTTTGCTGCATCCAAAGGTTTTGGGTTGTAGTGTTTTCATTGTCATTTGTTTCTAGGTATTTTCTGATTTCCTCTTTGATTTCTTTAGTGATCTCTTGGTTATTTAGCAGCGTATTGTTTAGCCTCCATGTGTTTGTATTTTTTGCAGTTTTTTTCCTGTAATTGATATCTAGTCTCATAGCGTTGTGGTCAGAAAAGATACTTGATACGATTTCAATTTTATTAAATTTACCAAGGCTTGATTTGTGTCCCAAGATATGATCTATCCTGGAGAATGTTCCATGAGCACTTGAGAAGAAAGTGTATTCTGTTGTTTTTGGATGGAATGTCCTATAAATATCAATTAAGTCCATGTTTTTTAATGTATCATTTAAAGCTTGTGTTTATTTATTTTCATTTTGGTTGATCTGTCCATTGGTGAAAGTAGGGTGTCAAATCCCCTACTATTATTGTGTTATTGTCGATTTCCCCTTTTATGGCTGTTAGCATTTGCCTTATGTATTGAGTTGCTCCTATGTTGTGTGCATAAATATTTACAATTGTTATATCTTCTTCTTGGATTGATCCCTTGATCATTATGTAGTGTCCTTCTTTGTCTCTTTTAATAGTCTTTATTTTAAAGTCTATTTTGTCTGATATGAGAATTGCTACTCCAGCTTTGTTTTGATTTCCATTTGCATGGCATATGTTTTCCATCCCCTCACAATTACTTCCTTTAATATCAAGTGCCTCCCCCATCCTTGCCCATAATTTGGTTGTATAATTATTTATTGTACACTCATGTGTAAAATATTCAAGGTAAATTATAACAACATTCATAATTGTCATATTTTCTCTAATTTTATTCTTAACATTTCAATAGAGACAATGTAATACACCTGTGTGTCTTAGTTCTAAATTATACTTTAATGGCAGTTAATATTTGAAGTTCTCTAATCACTTGTGTATTCTCTATGGATGGGGCACTAAAAATGCTTCACCTATAGCTATAGTATCCTCAATAGAATATTTTCTAGTTACTATAGATAATTAGAAATATATTTTCATTGGGGAAATATATGGCAGCCCATATATGTAGATTAGTTAGGAAGATTCTACAGGCATCTCTCCCCTTATAAGAATTGCATGAGGTGATTTTGGCAGCCTGTGATCTCAGACTGTACATACAGGCTTAGGGCTCAGTTTTGGCCCTGTGTCTCTGTAACTGGGAGAGGATTTTGTTGTTTAATCAGACCATTAAATTAGCCTAGCTAACCATGAAATATTGCATCTTCCTCAAGAGAGTCGTCTCTGCAAGATACTTTTCTCAGCACTTGGTTTCATAACTGAAACTTTTTCAAGGTTACAATAAATGTTCTGTAACAGTTGAGTATTTGTGTATGTATTTGTGTAAAAGCATTTTTTCAAAAAAAATGTTATGTTTCTTTGAGCAGCAGAATTCAAGAGTCGAATTTCATTATGATATACCACCTGATCAGTGTGGGGTTGTGGGGATAGAGACTCATAAAGATTACCTTGCACTAATGTTAAGAACCCACTGAGTTATATCATAACAAACAAAGAAAAAACCAATAATTTCAAAGCTAAAACTGGCTTATGCCATTTCACAATAATAGCAATAATAACCTACATTGCAGGCTTATTATGAGCCAGACACTGTTCTGAACACTTTATTTATATTATTGCATTTACTTCCCATAACTATGAAGTAGTTAATATTTTATTTCCATTTCCATTTTTCAAATTGAGCAAATACACAAACAGAAATATATTACTGCAACTATAATCACTGAATAAATATAATTTATTTTATTATTTAATGTAATATTTCAAAATGTTTCCCATTATCTTTTTTTTTTCAAATTATTTATTTATTTATTTATTTAGGCTGTGTTGGGTCTTCGTTTCTGTGCAAGGGCTTTCTCTAGTTGCGGCAAGCGGGGTCCACTCTTCATCGCCGTGCATGGGCCTTTCATTGTCGCGGCCTCTCTTGTTGTGGGGCACAGGCTCCAGACGCGCAGGCTCAGTAATTGTGGCTTACGGGCCTAGTTGCTCCGCGGCATGTGGGATCTTCCCAGACCAGGGCTCGAACCTATGTCCCCTGCATTGGCAGGCAGATTCTCAACCACTGCGCCACCAGGGAAGCCCTCCCATTATCTTTAGTCGCCATTCTAACTATATATTTAATGATAAGGTAATAAGGCTTGCATCAGTGTTTCATTTCAGTATCATTGTTCACTTCAGTTATTTCCAGGCTTTTTTCCCTTTCTTTTTAAATAATAGATAATGCATCAAGAAGTATCTTTGTGAGTTAAAATTTTGTCTTTTTTACTATAAACTTAGAATACAAGCACCCCAGCTATCTCAAAGTGGCAATAACCAGAAGCGAGTACATAAACGTCTTTATAACTATCGCTACTTATTACCTGATTGATTTTTAAAAATTTAAACCAATTTACAATTTCTAAAACTATCTCAATGCTTTCATTTTACTACATCTTCTAGCAATCATCATTATAATTGTAATATTGTCTAGTGTTCGCAGTATAAAATGATGCCTTAAGGTTGATTAAATATGCTTCTTGTTGATTACTCAAAAGAGTGAACATTTTTTCCATTTGTTTTTCATATTTGCTTCTTCTATTATGTTAATTGACCTCTTTGCATTCATTCAACTTTTAAAAATTCAACACCAAATGTAGAGAAGTACATTATACATTTTCTTTGTATTAATCATTTACTTGCAAGAGTAAAGCAAAAAAAGTTTTCATTTATATTCACAAAGGTGTTATATCCATTAAAATAATGTCATGTCAAGATGTGATGACATGGCATTTGATAGATAATTTTGGTATCTGGAGAATAAAACTTGAGCATGTTTAGAGTTAAACTTCCTTATTGATTAAGCTTAAAATGTTTAAATGGCAAAATAAAAATGAAAAGGAAAAGTACCTTTTTTAGGCATCTGAAAAGCAAAGTCACAAAAATAAACAAATTACATTTCTCTTCAAATGGCATTTTGAAAAGACAGATTATAATTCCTCTCAAATCTATAAGGCAAACAGTACAGATGTCAGTTTAAAGTACAACTGGTTACAATGTTTACATGAAAACATAAATCAGAAGACAGGCAAAACAAGGTTGGAACAATTATAAAGAAAGAGAGAGGGACTTCCCTCATGGTCCAGTGGTAAAGAATCCGCCTTGCAATTCAGGGGACATGGGTTCCAGCCCTGGTCAGGGAACTAAGATCCCAAATGCTGAAGGGCAACTAGGCCTATGCGCCACAACTACTGAGCTCGTGCGCCTCAACTAGAGAGCTTGCATACCACAAACTACAGAGCCATGTGCTCTAGAGCCCATGCGCCACAACTACAGAGCCCGCGCGCCCTGGAGCCTGCACACCACAACAAGAGAGAAGCCTGCACGCCACAACAAAAGATCCCGAGTGACGCAACTAAGACCCGATGCAGCCAAAATAAATAAATAAAAACAAATAAATAAATAATAAATAAATAAATCTTTTTAAAAAAAAGAAAGAGAGAAAAGGATGATGGCGTGAGAATAATGAAAAGGATGTCCTCAGTTTTTAGGGAAATAATAAACCACGTGTTTAAATTTCCCTAATATTTTCCCTAATATTAATAGTTATAATTAAAATGATTAGACACTGTAAAGGAATGGAAAACCTAAGCAACAAGCTTTCCCTGGGTTTGATCAGCCTACAATATATTTTAACTTGGCCATGTTCAAACATTTTTTTCCTCTAACACTTGTAATGTAAGGCACAAGGTAAGAACTGAAAGAATTTTCTGAAGGAGTGAAAAATCTTCCCTAGAGAGAGATTATGCTTCCCATTATGGTAAAGAAAATCATCCCTGAAAGTTTAACTCTTCCATCAATACGGGCATATGTTCCTTAGGACCCTGGGACACTGTTTTGTCACCAAGATATTCTGTCCCTAAATCTGTCAGATTAGTACCTTTATTAAACTGATTTACAACGGCAAAATACAGGTATGACTATAAGTAAATGAGTTTCCTGTAATTTTTGGTTTGGAATGATTTCTAAGGCAGGTCAGAAATCAGTGAGATGGAGATTCAATTCTCCCTGCCTTCAGGGTAAGGTCAGATAGAACCACGGTGGAATCTCAACTCCACTATTCTTGGTTCTGTTGTTCTGGAAACTGCCTTAATTTTTCTGAGCTTTATATTTTTTCTTGCATTAAAAACGGACATAAAATAGTGCATTAGATGTTTGGAAAGATTTCAATGAGACTTTTTGTAGATATCTAAGACCCTGGTCCCTGGGAGTAAAAGGACCCCTCAATTATAATGTCTCCTTCTCTTTCATTTGCATGGTAGTGGTGATGCTGGTTGGTGGTGCTGGTAGTAGGCCCTGGTGTCTTTTTCTGAGGGCATTTGAGTCTGTGACTGAGATGTTGAACAGCATGTAAAAGTCCTCGACTCAGGGTGAGACTCATAATACCTTTAAAAATAAAAGGACTATGCAGATCACAGATGAAGAAACAAAGGCCCAGGGAGGAGCAGGGTCTTGCCAAGGTTACACAGAGACTATGTTAGAGCAAGACCTAATGTCAACTTTTCTGATTTCCTAAGTGTACATGTGTACCCTTGAAAATCCTTCTTTTGTATGTGTGCATGGGGTACTTCAGATGATCCATATGCTAGTGTTCCAGGTATTTTATTTAGATTCATTAATCCTGGATAAATTTATAAATTTCAATATGCTTTGACTAAAGAAATCCACCTGTATTTGGCTGGCTCCTTAACGCTTCTATAATATTGTGTGACAGAATGAAAGAAGACATCTGACTTCTGAAATTATACCAGTAGGAAAAAGAACCTGATGAATCTACTCAGCTGCAAATATGTGCCACCCTTTTAGAAAAAGGAAGTATGACTCTAAGGGTGGAGAGAGAGAAAAGTTGGGCCTAGTGGTTGCAGCCCTGTGCACAGAGGGGGAAACCATGGGTACAAAGGGTGGAGTGGAGCCTCAAACCAGAGAGGATTATTCCCAGGCTTTGAATCCTAATGGAGTTTGCCCAATTGGATTTCAAAAATTTAGGGGGTCAGTGACTACTTTCTTGCTTCCATTTTCTGTCTTTTGGAGTGTTATACTGTTATCCTATGCCTGCCCCATCACTGTAATTTTGAAGCATGTAACATAACTTTCTATTTTCACAGGTTGACAAATGGAGATAAATTTTGCCCCAGGGAGAATTATACCGAGTCTCACCCAGACCTGATTAAGGTTATTTAAGTAACAATTTGAGTACTTTTGAGGTTATGGTATTTAGGTGAGATTTTGGACTTTAAATTGGTTTTACAATGCGTTAAGACTTTTGGGGATGCTAGGATAGGGTGAATCCATTTTGCATGTGGGCTGGACATGAATCTTTGTGGACCAATGAGTAGATAACTGTAGGATGAACAATAACCCTTGAATATTTCTACATCCTAATCTCTGGAAACTGTGAAATTTAACTTATTTGGAAATAGGAGATTTGAATATATAAAAAGTTAAGTATCTGGGGATGAGGAGCTTAATCTAGGTTATCTGTGTGACCTCTAAAAGTAATCATGAGTGTCCTTATAAGAGGGAGCAAAAGGGAAATTTGACAAAAGAAGTGAAGGTGATGTGCAGGTGGAAGAAAAAAGAGCTGTGAAGAGGCTATATTGCTGGCCTTGAAAATTGGGAAAGGAGCCACGGATTGAGGAATGCAAGAGATATAGTTCTAGAAGTTGGAAAAAGCAGGGAAAGAGATTTTTCTCCCCCTAGAAGTCCAGAGGAAGCATGGCTCTGTTGACACCTTGGTTTCAAACCCAGTGAAACCCATTTTGGACTTCTGACCTCACACACTATGGGAGAAAACATTTGTGTTGTTTTAAGTCACTAAGTTTGCAGTAATTTGTTATAGAAGCAATAGCAAACTAATACATTTTCTGTTCTTATATTCCAATCATGTAACAAATATAAGAATTCTGTTATTGTTATCAAGGAAGTTACACATAATGTTACATAATATATAATCTCTTATGTATTATAAGAGATAATACATAAATATATGTGTAACTAAACAGTAAAAAAGAAAGCCAAAATTTTGCTGAGATGATACACGGTATAGACAGAATTTAAAAAAGGTGACATTAATGGTAGTGATGATAATGACAATCATTATACTGTTGAGAGCTAAGATTTGTTGAGCATTTAACATATAGATATGTACTGCCTGACATAATTTACATGAAATCCTCTTAATGACTTTACTGGAAAGATTCTGAGAGTATCCTCGCTTTTCAGGTGAGGTAATTGGGATGAGAGAGAATAATTAATTTCCCACATGGCACAGCTGAAAATGGATTTTATGAAAATAAAGTCAAGATTTTAATCCAGATATGTCTGCCTCCAGAGACAAAGCTATAAATCTCGTAACTTCTGTTGGAATCCAGAATAACCAAAAATAGCTTTCTGAGTGGGGTAGAAGCTCACAGATCTTAAAATTAAGTATAATTTATATTGGAGAAGAAAAGAGGAAAAATAATAAGTCTAGCCCAGTGATTGATAGGGAAGTAAATTTCTCACTTCATCTTAGCAGTAATCAGGATGTCTTCTCTGGGCTTATATTTTCAGGGTTCTACAAAAGAAGTGGATTGGAGGGTTGACTATAACTAGTTTCATATTTACTGCTGCTAATCATGGTCTGAAATGAGAACAAATTGAATTTGAAAGATATTAGGCTCTTTGAGCTGATACTCATCATACCATCTGGATTATACTCAGGAGAACTGAGTCTGCAAGGAAATTCCTTTCTCTAATCTTCATTGTGTGAAAGTAAAGAGAAAAATGATGTCACCCTGTCCAGACAAATTCATGAAGCTTCATTTCAGGGCCTGAGGACGCATCGTTCCATTATGCTAGCTGAATTTCCACAACTTGTGTATAATCAATCACTCCCAAGGCAGAAACATTGGTGAAGACACTCAAGAAACAATTTCAGTTAATAACAAATGCAGTTACTTTTCCATAAGATACTATTGCCATAAATGGGAAAAGATAAGCCATTAGGCAGTTCATAAAAGATTCAAAGTGATAAAGCTTTGAAAGACAAAACTTGGCCCAATGCCTTAGTGATTTGTTTCCAATAATGACAGAAGAAAGAAATTCATCTGGATGGAGCTCTCAGAAGGATGACCAGCCACCATCAGCTTCTAACTCTACTCCACTTAGTATGGGAAGGTTAATTACTACCTTACGGGGGAAACTTTAATCTCCCTGTTCTGCATTAGCAAACCTGTGCATCACAATGAAAAAGTGAGAAATTGTGAATAAAATCATTGTATTTCTTCATTATTATTTTTTTAGAAATGAAGAGAAAAGGTATTCCTGAAATAAGTAGCTAGCACAAGTAACGGAACAATTTAGTCTAATTCTCAATCAAGGAGTTAGTTAGGGGGAAATTGTGTGTTTTGTGTATGGCTGGTTGTGAGACACAGTCCCATACCTCCAGTCAGATATATACACACTCTCAAATACATACATGTTACAACATGGATGAACCCTGAAGACATTATGTAGGCGAAATAAGCCAGAGATGAAGGGACAGATATTGTATGATTCTAACTATATGAGGTCTACAGGGTAGTCAAATTCATAGAGAAAGAAATTAGAATGTTGGTTGTCAGGGGCTAAAGGGAGGGGAGAATGGGTGATTACTGTTTAATAGTACAAAGCTTCAGTTTGGGAAGATGAAAAGAGTTCTGGAGATGGATAGTGGTGATGGCTGCACAACAATATCAATGTAGTTGGTGTCACTGAACTGTACACTTAAAGATGGTTAAAATGGTAAATTTTATGTTATATACGTTACTACAATTTTTTAAGACTCCTATGTTGAGGGGGCTTCCCTGGTGGTGTAGTGGTTAAGAATCCGCCTGCCAATGCAGGGGACACGGGTTCAAGCCCTAGTCCGGGAAGATCCCACATGTTGCGGAGTAACTAAGCCCATGTGCCACAACTACCAAGACTGCGCTCTAGAGCCTGTGAGCCACAACTACTGAGCCCGCATGCCACAACTACTGAAGCCTGTGTGCCCAGAGCTCATGCTCTGCAACAAGAGAAGCCACTGCAACGAGAAGCCCGTGCACCACAACGAAGAGTAGTCACCACTCTCCACAACTAGAGAAAGCTTGCGTGCAGCAACGAAGACCCAATGCAGCCAAAAATAAATAAGTAAAATAAATAAATTAAAAAAAAAAAATCCTATGTTGAGCACCAAGTCATCTATATTCACTGAACCAAATGTTACAGGGACAAGATGCACAACTTTCTTAAGTGAGTTAAATGGAATAACAACAAGATGGTAACTACACCTGAGAAGAGTAAAACTAGAGATATCCGGTAGAAGTCCATAGTGTTCTGACATACAAACCAGTCACCTGATTCTCACTTCTACCTTTTGCTTCCTGGACACATGAATTCCAGCTACAGAGGTGACTTCACTGTATGTCCACATATTTGAGTCATGTATCAAATCCTACTGGAAAGCACCACATTCTTGTGGGACATTTTCTTCAAGATCACAGTTCAACACAGCTTTCAGTAGTCTAATTCTTAATTCTACCAAGTCACCTCCTTTGTTTGATGGGACTGGAGATTGGAATGTTAATGCAACTCCGAACACTCAAGCCAACACATTAAATCCCAGGTGAGGTTGTCAATATTATTGAATATAAAGGCCCTAAGTATGAATCTCAACCATTAAAACTCCCAAGAGGCTTTCTGTTTTTTCTCTTTGCCTCAAGGTTAGGCAATCACACTTTTACTTGGTCCTTTACTCTATGCACCCTCTCTAGTGTTGCCAAAAGTAACAAATTATGCCTGAATTCCTATTTAATCACCATTGTCATGACAGTGATAAGGTGCCACAGGTATTTCATCTCCCAGGACTTTGTCCAGTACTTTCAATACTTTCCAACCCACTCCTAGTGATAGTTTCATAATCATAATATCACTGCACATCAAAGATTATCATTGCTCATTGCTCCATTTCTCCCAAGAAAAGGATATCCATTCACTTGCCAAGTATCTGGATAACCCAACCTAGATAACCATATGGAGCATCTCTTTCTAGGCCCACTCATGGAATTAAAGCATTACAATGGGATCCCAGAAGATAAATAGATGAACGTTCAAAAGAAATGACTGTATAGCATTTAATGTAAAGCCCATGAATAGAGTTGTGGACAAAGTAAAGTTAACAAGAGATAGATAAGAAAATACTTGGGGGTTAGCAGCAGAGAGAAATAGCTACTACACCTAGGTCTAAAGGAATAAGGGGGAAGAACTGTTATTAGAGCCTCAGAGAAATCTCTAGCTGTAGATGAGGACTATCAGAGAAGAGCTGTGACCTTCAGTAGAGAAACTCATCCACTTCTGACCCAAAGCCCAGAAAGGAGGGACCAGAGGAATAAATGCTTCTACCTCTCTTTTCTGCTAGCATCGTATCTCTTGCTGGTCTTTCAATGATTGAACATAACTCAAACCCAGAGTGCAAGGGAACCATCAGGATCACATTCCGACAGCACACTGGGGATACAGGAAGGTAGAGAAAGAACAGATCTAGAAGAACAAGGTGATTATACAGTCTGCTCTTGTTATCCATGGGTTCTGCATCTGCAGATATGGAGGGCTGACCATGGGATTGTAGTATCCACGGTTTTGGTATTCAAGGCAAGTCCCAGAACCAATCCCACACAGATACTGAGGGATGACTGTAATCAGCACAGTCATCTTTCCTTTTCTTGCATGCAATTGCCCACCTGGCAGTATTCACAAAATAATGTATTATCTTGTGAATTCTGTGTGCTGAAGCTTAGATACATAGAATCAGGCCAACTAATCCTCATTTGTTCTCAATCTTTAAACTTAAAATTTAAGTACCTCAGTTGGGACATCATCCAGCTGAATCACAATTTCACATACATGTTGAATGAGTTGTTCTGCAGGGAGATAAGCAGGTAGGAGAATCATTTGCCAGTGACAGTGTCTTCTTTCTTCCTTTCTTTCTTTCTTGCAAAACAATCAGGCAAGAAGAGTGCTAAAATTACATTGATTCACGAAAATTGCCATGGCTTTAGTAACTCATATAAGGGGAGCAATTGGAAATGAATCATCTGATATACATTTCCAAAGATTTTCTTATTATGGTAGTTTCTTTTCATTGTTATCTGGGATATAATAGAATAAAGATAAGAAAGATAGTTTTGTGGAATAATACACATTAGCAAACATTTTTTAATCCATTTTAGATCATGATCATCTAGTTGGAAAGAGAATTAGAAAGTTTCTGTAATTTAGCAAGGAAAATATAAATCAACTCCTATACACATTTTTCAATATGTACTGTGTACTTATCACTATTTCAGACTTTCTTGAAAGACAATAAACCTATTACAGACATATTTTTAAAGCTAATTAACTGACATAATATTAAAAACATTCATCATTTATTAGTCTGCATTCTCATTTGCAAACGAGAGAATCCATTGCAACACGTTTAAGCAGAACAGGAATTTTAAAAAAGATATTAGGCAACGCAAAGATCACTTGGTGAGAAGCAAAGATTAGAACTTTGACATTACACAGCCCAGAAAAACACTAATTACAACCCAATACTGTTCCTGCAATGGCACTGCACACCCAGGGAGTGAACACATTAGCTCACAGTGCGGACAAGGGGCACAGAACTTCAAAACCTCTGCCAATCTACCCACCAAAGCTAACTGCCTTTGCTACCATCCTCTTTGAAAAATGAATTTCTTGAGACACCTGCTTCCTCACATTGTTTTCTTCTGAATAAAAGTCTCACACTGGTATCTCTGATGTACAGACTTGATTCACATATCTACATGCCTTCAAGGAGACCCAGAAAATGAGTTTCTGATTTCCATCCTGGGGGAGAAGACTCAAATGCAGCAAATTTGCCAAATTTGCGAAGGTTACCCCAAGGAAGATATATCTATCTATATCTATATCTATAGCTATATATCTATATCTATATCTATATCAGAACTTAGAGTAAACAACTGTCAAAGTCCTGCTTTAACAAATAAAACCCTCTCTTATGTAGATTGAGAAGGAAAGAAAGAGACCAACTGTAGCAAATAAAAATGAAATATGGTTAATAAGAAACTTTTATAAATGTAAGGAGGACTTCAGGGATAGACATCACTCACTGATTCAGATCTAAAAGATATTCTGTGACATCAGTTTCCCCCCTTTTTCAAGCTATTCAATGGGGGTAAAGGGCAATGAAAAAATGCAGAAATGTTATTTCAAATCAAGCCACTTCAGTAATAATATGGATATACAAAATACAAGTTTTACTTTAAAGGCAGAGGAGAAATATTTTAAATGTTCATAGAGATTTAGGAGAGCTAAGAAGGAAACTAATGTCTCCTTTCCCATGTTCTATAACAAGTAGTTTAAGATTGGAATATAATCAGCTATACAGTTTACCTGAAACCTACAGTGACAGAACCCATATGTTGGAGCACACAGGAATAGTCTAAAAGCCTGGAAGCAACCTACTCCATAAAAATCTTTAATATTTATAAAAACCAAAGTTAAATTAAGCACTGATCATTAATAATAGATATTTAGGGGACAAGATGTTAAACCCAAATTTTAAAAATTGTATACTAAGGCAGTTGTTCTAAAATGTAACCTGCATAAGAACATCCTGAAGAATTCTGTTAATTTGCAGATTCAGATTCACTAGGTCTGGGGTGGTACCTGAAATTCCTCATTTATAAAAAATTTTTAATCAATGCCTATGCCTCTGGTCCATGGACACCCTAGTCTACAAGTTTCTGAAAAGCATTGTAACTGACTGATATTAATAGATGTTCTACCAGAAGGGGTTAAATGGTCAGACTAGTTTGCAAAATTCTATCTTTCTTTAACACTGATAAACTGGCTTCTTTATACCAGAATGTCTCAGAACGTTTAATGAACCAATATATACTGAGACAGCCAAGGGAAAGAGAATAGAGTGTAACATTAACAATTTTTGATTTGACAATGAAGCCTTTTTTGTTCACTGATTTTATTTAAGAACTTGTATTCCATAAAACACATTTTCGAAGATATGGTACTAAATTTTTAAGAACTTTATACATTATTTAAATTTTCTCTGTCACTCATTAAATAGTATGTACATTGTTAACTGTACATACTAATTTTAGATAATGTTTAAACCATTTTTATAGAATATGTATACATACATATACATAATATATACACATATATCTGATGTATGTTAGAACATTGTTTTCTCCTAGAATTTTTTAAAAAGTACAAATATAACCCAAGACTTCACCATTTAGTGGAAAAATCCAAATTGAAAAAAAAGTGCCTAAAAGACAATACATATCCAGTATAGGGCTCACGTGTAAGCTCAACTTCAAAAGAAAAAAGAAAACATACTATAGTAAAATAATTATGAATTGAAGAAATTAATGAAAATAAATTCTTTATTTCTTCAAAATATTTTGGAACACTTACTATAAGCTAGGTACACTGACAGATATGAGAGTAAAACACATTTAAGTAATGAATTATGTGTAAGATAATTATGGATTTTAGCATGTTACGATTGCATTCAGTAATTTTAAAAATTATATTTATAAATTTCTGTCAAAATTTGCTCAATTTTTTTTTAAAGAAGTGACAAGTTGTTTCTAAAATTTATATGGGGAAGCAAAAGACCTATGATAGTAAAAAAAAAAAAAATCTTGAGAAATAAGAAAAAAATTGGAGAACTTACATCACATGATTTTTAAACTTACTATAATCAAGACAGTATGAGATAGAGTAAGCATAGGCAAGTAGGACCAGTGAACAGAAAAGAGAGTGCAAAACATTCTCTTTGACAGACACATACACAGCCAATTGATTTTCAACAGAAGTCACTGGCGAAAAGGACAATTTTTTTAAACCACAAATGTTTGAGATAAAAAAGAAGTACTTGAAATATTTTATTTCTCCATAAACAGAAATTAATTTGTACATACTTTAAAACTTACAGAAGAATACAATGAATAATATCTTTGCTATGGTATTACTTATCTAAGCTATATATTAAAGCATTCTAAAACTTCTTACCTTAAACAACAATAAGCAGTTATTATTATCTCATGGATTCTACTGGTCAGGTTTTCAAGGGCATCTTGGTTGGGGTCTTCCAAGGGATTGCAATTACATGTTTTCTGGGGCTGCAGTTGTATATATATTGGATGTATAGTCATTCCCATTATATAGTGTACTGCGCTCATTATATTTTTTTAATAATCAAACAAGAAAATGTGTTTATAAGTTCTCCATTATTTTTCTTACATAATCATACTAATATTACTCTTCTAAGAATATGCATTTTACCTAGAAATTCAAGGTGTTTTGTATAATGATGATACAAACTGTTTATTATAATATTGTGTATTATAGTATTTGTGTCTATCTCCCCAGGAGACAGTGAGATCTCCAAGGTCATATGTAGTTTTTCATGATTCTTTTTATTTTCAATGCATGGTTCACAGAAGCATTTAATGTTTGAGGAATAAATTAATGATGGAATAAAACTGATGGAACACAGATCACAGTTACAACCCAGAGCACTGATTTTAATAGTGACATTTCAGACACCATCGGAAGTTAGAATTGAGATGGAAAGAGGTGACCTTGCCATGGAATCCCTCAGCACCTTCACGTTAGGAACTCTCTCTTCTATAACATATGAAGTGTGCTCTGAACACAGATGTTTTCTCCAAAAAGAAAGTAGGCATTTGCGTGCAGAAAAACACATAGAGATAAAACTTTTCAAAAGACATAATATGTACTGTACGACAGGTGTCCCTTAAAAGCATCTGTTCCCATAATAACATGCACAGCCACTAGCTGTTCAGTTGCTATAAAAGTATTAAATTCAGTTTTATAAGAAGCAGAGAAGGGACAAATCTGGCAGTGTACTTATTATTTAAAGATTAGGAACAAAGACATGAAGATAGGAATGAGCAAACTGGTGCTTAAGAGAGGAGGGGGACATCATCAGAGGAATGTGACACTAGATATAATTATCTTGATTTCGGTGTCAAATTGCCTTCAAATTTTCTAATCCACTTCTCTTAACTAATTTGAGTAGAAAATCCTAAGTAGTTTTTATTAAATCATCTGTCATCTCTACACAGAATCAAGAATGATTTCAATAGACATTCAGATAAAATCATTTAACCAGTGGTGAGGGCTAACAAATTAATTTTTTTACTCTTTAATTCAAGAGGGATTCAAATTGCTCTGTCATAAATGATGTGTAGCACTCCTAGTATGCTTTTTAAGGAACAATTAGGTTCTAAATCAGTGAAGTCTTATTCTGAACACTACGATAGCCCATTAGATCTTTTTACACATATCTATGACATTGGCATCCCTCTCTGAAGATCATAGTTAACTAAAATCTTATCTCAGATCCTTTCCTCCCCTATAAACTTACAGTGTTTCTCACTGTAAGAATCCTTATTTACTTTTTCATTCCACTAAATTTAATTTGCAAATGTACATTCTGAATTCTGCTTAGAAAAATTAATATAGCTCACACTCCAAAACATACTGGACTTCATGAAACTATTATGCTTGTAATACATTTTGGAATAGATAAAAATAAAATACAATTTCATCTTTATTTTTTGACAGAGGAATTCATTGAAAATTAGCCATCAAAACAGAGCCCCCTTTAAGAAATAGTACTTTCTAACAGTTATTTACTTACCCAAACTGCATATAGCATTAAGGCATAGGCTATCACAGCTGTGCATCTTACAGAAATGTGCAATTTGAGAATTATCATAATATAAATGGGTGAAATTCATACATTATATATTCCCCTAATGTAAACTTTTAGGCTTTGAGTGTAGATATTTGGCCAAGCCTGTGTTAAGTGCATTCTGTGAAGAACATTGTATCTGATATTGAGGAAAGAAAATGCAAATGAAGTAATATGATTTAAGCTTAAAGAATGCAGAGTCCCATTAAAAAGTAAAAATACAAAAAGGTGTTAGAATATAAAACTGAAAAATAACATGAAGAGAAGCTCAAGACATAAGTGTAATGAAGTACAGGGAAAGGACTTGAGGAAAATCCAGTGATGTGACACTAATCAGAATAAAAGGTTATTTTTGTTTTTTTGTTTTTTAAGAGGCAAGTTTTCACTAGGCCTGGAAGGGCATGCCTAAGTTGGAAAGGTACAAGCAGGGAAAAAAAGAAAGACATTGCAAGCTGGGTGCTTATGAGTTGGGAAATGCAGACAAAATCGAGCAAATGTGTTGGGAATAGAAGTGACATCTATGAAGCATGGTTGTTAATATCTATTGATCATCTACTATATATAAAACACTTGCTAAGTGCTTTACCTTCATTAACTCAATCTACTCAATTATTAATTACATTTTAAAAATTAGGGCACCAAGGCCAGAGAAATGAAGTAACTTGGATAATGTCAATAGCTGGTAAATTCAGCAGTCTGGGTTTCAAAACTTACATATTTAATTGCAGAACTCAGACTTTAAAACATAAGATAGTTTTTAATTTTTATTTATTCACAAGCAGATTGGTATTAGATTAGATGTTTTCCTCCTGTAAAAAAACCTCTTAATACTTTATTTGATATTAGTCAAAATCATTGAATCAAGGTTTTTTTTTCTTGAATTGTAATTATTAGAGAACATATTTGAGCATCCCTATTCGATAATAGTACCCCTGATGTCTTGAATTATCTTTTACTCATCTCTGAATCACCTGCATATCTCCGCACAGTGTCTTGAATGTAAATATGGCACCAGTGACAAATTGAGAGTCTCTAAAATAGAGGAAATAAAGGATACACAATGCTAGATTCTGGATATATTCATAAAACAAAGGCAACAGTATTTTTGAAAAATCTGTGTGTAAGTTGTGAGTTATGAAAATAGTAGCCTTGTTTGGAGTATTCAGAGTTTTTCCATTATGAAGAAGGGGAAGACTGTGGATGAAATAGGTTTGGAGACACAAATCACATGTACATTTTAGACCTATTAGGTTTGATATGGTTAAATCCAAGTAGACATGTCAGGTAAGCATTTGGAATTTGAAAGCTATGCATTTGGAATCCATTAACACAGATGGTAATTAAAGTTTATGCTAAATGAGAGTACCAAGACAGTTAGTATATAGAGAGAAGGACCAAGTACTGAGACATGGGTAATCCCAAGGTTGAAAAGATTGGGAAGCAATGGAAACTAATGAAAAGTGGCCAATGAGGGAGGAAGAGGAAAGGGGGAAAAATGCCCTGGAAAATAATCAAAGCAACACAATCCACAAGAATATAAGAATATGGTGTCTCTGAAGCTGTATAGGAAAAATGCACTGTGTTTTTCTTTGCTCTCATACTCACAATACTTCTGACACTAGATGTATGAATTTTTTTTTTTTTTCTGCACTGGTCAATCCTCTGACACCAGCCTAGTGTCCTACAATTCAATTCAGTTCTGACACTACCTACCTGGAGATAGTTTCAGATCCCACAAGTTGAGTTCAGTTCCATAAGACCATACCACTTCAGATACCAATTATAAGTCCAGGTTGTCACTTGTACTCCTGACTAACTAGCTATAAATCATAGTTCTCACAACCCCTTCTGGGTTTGATAATTTTCCAGAAATGCTCACAAAACTCAAGGAAGCACTTATGTTTACTAGCTTATTATATAATGAGGGATATGATGAAGGAATCACATAAACAGCCAGACAAAAAGATACACAGGGCAAAGTTCCGAAGGATCCCAAGTGCAGGAGCTTCTGTTCCCATGGAGTCATGAGGGAATGTGTTCACCAACTCCGCACACTGGAGATTTTTATGGAGCTTTCATCATGTAGGCATGATGATTAACTCAATTTCCATCCCCTCTCCTTTCTCTGGAGAATGGGGTGGGGGGGAGCTGAAAGTACCCAGCTTCTAATCATGGCTTGGTCTTTCTGATGACAAGTTCCCATCCAGGAGCCTACCAAGTGTTACCTCATTAGAACAAAAGTTGCTCCTATCACCCAGGAAAATACAAGGGATTTAGGAGCTCTGTGTCAGGAATAGAAGCTCAATAAATATGTCTAGTAAGAAAAAGTTGTGATCAAATGTGAAACTCTACTGATATTATGAGGAAGATAAGAATCAATAGTTGCTGCAAATGGCATTATTTCATTCTTTTTAATGACTGAGTAATATTCCACTGTATATATACCACATCTTCTTTATCCATTCATCTGTTGATGGACATTTAGGTTGCTTCCATGTCTTGGCTATTATAAACAGTGCTGCAGTGAACATTGGGGTGCATACATCCTTTTGAACCATGTTTTTTGCAGCAACATGGATCAACCTGGAGATTACCATACTAAGTGAAATAAGTCAGAGAAAGACAAGTATCATATGATATGGCTTATATGTAGAATCTAAAAAAAAAAAAAATGCTACAAATGAACTCACAAAATAGAAACAGACTCACAGGCTTAGAGAATGAATTTATGGTTACCAGGGGGCAAGAGTGGAGGGGGGAGAATAGATTGGGAGTTTGGGATTGACATGTACACACTGCTATATTTAAAATAGATAACCAACAAGGAAAAAGAAAAAAAAAAAGAAAGTCACTGGTTAGATGGTTCAATAACATAGTAGTCTTTCCTGTTTTACTAACACTAGTTATAGTTTATCATGTTAATCTTGAACAGGAGGCTACTTTTAAGAGGCTGAGTAGTTTCTATTTCATGCTTTGTTACAGTGTGTATATATATCGTAAATTATATGCTATTAATATATATGAAGATAATTCATAGTCTTTAGAAACTGCTACTCAATTATTATACATAACAAAATAAATGATGTGTGCATGTTTAATGAAAAAGAATCAGCATTTGACCAATTGACTTAGAAATGTGGAATTCATTATATAATGTTTGAAATTATTAAGAACCATGCTTCTATATGGTTTATGGACTATATATAGAATATATATAGTCCATTATATATATACATACATATATATAAAATCTCTCTCTTGATATATATATATATATATCGAGAAAGAGAGGGAGAGAGAGAGAGAATGTTTTTATATACTACAAAAATATATCCACCAAATTCAGGATTGTTTTTGCCACCAGAGAGGAAAGAAAACATGGAATCATGGTATAAGAGGAAAACTTTATCTCCTTTATATTTTTCAAAGACACTTTCATTATTATTAGAGTCACTTTCATGGAATAAGTCAAACATTGTTGTCCTAACAATACCCCTAATCAATGCAGTATGTTTATACCATAGACAAGGCTAACTTACTCTGTTTGGAAATAATAAGGCAGATAATAAGGCACTTCACATGTCCCTGCTCATTCTACCCAGCACTGAAAATTCTCAAATGATGCTGATGGAAGAAAATAAACCAAACACATTATATAAAACACCCTGCTTCCTAAATATGCAAGAGCATTTTATTGTCCGCTTGAGAGCCTAGCTATTGGGCTGGCCAAAAAGTTCGTTCAGGGTTCCCGTGAGATGTTATTAATTAATTAGTAATTAAGAATTGTCCACAATAGTAAATATTTGGAAAGCTTCAATTAATGCACATATAATACACAAGGTGTTCACTTACTCCATCTGATACATTATCTTTGATCTTCTTTATATGTCCTGTTTATTGTTAGTGTTTAAGCATAACATTTTAAAGCAAATGTTACTTATACGTCTTAATGCACCTAGAAAATTTATCGTGTTAATTTGGAAATATATAATATATTCTTATAGCTTTGGCCTGAACAAAAAGGAAAAGTAATTTTGAAAAAACTGCAGGAAGAATTTCTCACAAAGTTGAGTTAAGAGTGAGATCTGTTTTTAATCACTGTAGTCACTCAGCCATGTTCCTACAACTAAATGGTTTTATTGGCCAGGGAATTCTCAGCAGAATAGCAAAGAAAAAGTGGCAGGTGTTGAAGCCTTAATTGAGTACGTCAGGGCACAAATATCCTCAGCAGTAATTATGGGTGAATTAACTAATTTTTCCTAATAGTTTCACAGCAAATTTATCTTGCCTAGTTACTGCTCTAGCTATAAATTACTCCTCGAATCATAGTACCTTATATTGCCTGATAGAGGGTTGCACTGGCTTTGAAAATTTCAGGCTTCTGACAATAAATGTATATTAACGTTTAATTCAATACATACATCAAATGTGGTTATCGACAGCTAGCTAATTTGTTCTTTCAAAACAAGAGCTTCTGTGACTCTGTACATCACCTATCTTATAATCTGCATTTTAACTAAGATGCTGACCTACCAACAACTTTCTAGAATTAGAAGAAACAATACATGAAAAAGTTTTCATCTTTTGCAAGCTGCATCCTGGGATCAAAAGGTTTGAAAGTGAAAAGCTGCATTATGTAAGAACTGATAAGTTTATATTAATCACTATATAATATGAATTTCCTTATTACTGGCGCATATAATTCTTCATTGCTTGCAAACTTTCATCTTTGAAGGGTAAACACCACCTCTTCAAGGATTTTAAGAAATATTTAAATATGCATAGAGCCTAAGCAGTCATATAAAGTGGCTTCTGTACAGTCAAGTTAGTACATTTTAAACAGGAGGTACTTTCCACAGTAAGACATGGCAAACTCTAGTTTTAGATTGAATACTTCTGCAGGTGTTTTTGCTCTCATTTTAAATTTAATTATACTTAGCAAATCTAATGGCATGTTTTCAGCTGAGGGCAATGATAAGTTTTATTTAGATCTGAAAACAATATGATGCACACATTTTCATAATTTATAATTTATGCAACCATAATTAGTCTGAGATTCTGAAATTTGCCATTTAAATACACTGGAGTTCAATTATCCCACTTAACAGTTATGTATAGTGCTTTAATCCCATCTCTTGACCTTGGATGTGTACGAAGATGCTTTATATTGTTTCTTAGCCATTTTCTAAGGCTTGGTCTCCAGCCCTTCTGTAAATTCTACCCAAAATTCTTCCAAAAGAATCCTGTTCAATTCATACCCTAAAAGTATGGTATAACTTGGAGGCTCATAGTGATTTTGCAATTATTGAATTTTCATGCAGGAAGATTATAAATATTTACTAGAATCATGGTAATTCATTTCTGTTTTACAGACTAAAAACTTGTTAAGGATTTTAGCTATGCACACTTGCTTTACTAAATTCATAATATTTTAGGTTTCCTTTCAAAAGTTAAAACTGGGTTTTCTAATAAGAATTTCTCAATATCATTATCATATTGAGAGATTTTTAATGTGAATAAGGGTAAATATATAATAATAAATTAATACAATAAACTAAGTAAGGTTAGGCAGGACTTACAAGTATGTAAATTTGTGTTTTAGAAAGGTTGTAGTAGGCATTTGTTCTATCCAGCATTTAACCAAACTTCTTATTTGAAGGTACTTGTAAATATTTGGTAAGAAGCATCTGCCTTTTGCTATAGAAGACTATGAGAGGAAGATATTTCATTTTTCCTTTCCCTGACAGCTATGTCATGGGAATGTGGTCTAAGCTTGGCCAACTATTTATTCCTGTCTGTTATTCTGATTTATAATGTAGTAACAGAATGACATTATTTTTAAAGATTAGCGAATATTCATGGCAGGGCAACAGGAGTCAAATATTGTGGAAAGTGACCAATGACGATAGTTCTAGATAACTGAAAAATTCAAAAATGTAGAGCTTCAGGTATAGCTGTATCTAGGCATGCTGTATCATCCCAGGTTAGTATTTCTCTTTCTATATCTTAACTCTGTTTTCTCCTGTATTGAATTTATTAATTGATAAGCTCTGCTTTAGTGATGATCTATAGCCTTTTCCTATAAATTCTAGGAAAAGTCACGTATTTGTAACTAGCTAATCAGGCTTCTGCAGTAAACTGTAAATTAAAGTTCTGATTGGCTAGAATTATGTCATACATTACTCATCAATTTACTTAGTGGTGTTAATGCTACCCACACCAAGAAGGCTTACTGTGGAGGAGAAGTGTATCCCCTGGAAAAAAAATCATGATATGATAACCAGAAGAAGGAACAATAGAGGCTGGCTAGCGGGCAGAAACAATAGATATTTACTACATTTGATAAAGATTCTTCTAAATTACTTTTCCTTATACCTCCTCAAATGGGGCATGAGCAATTTCAGATTCTTGAGGTACAAAGCATGGGATAGAGAGCTATACGTCATGTGAGTCAGTATAGCTACTGGTTTTAAAGTTATAATGTACATTTCATTCAAGCTCACAATCTCAGAATATCCAGAAGAAAAAAAAAATTATCTTCTTAAGTATCATCATATCTTCATAATTTGAAAAAATGCTGGGCTAAAGTCGGTCATTTCAAGAAATTTCTATAATAAAAGGCATTGTTAAGCAAAGAGACATGATGAGCAGGACAATTAGTACGTATTCCATACTTTGAAAACAATTTCACAGAACTTATTCTAACTCAGCTAATTAACATGCCCCAGCAACCTTCCCCATGACAACAAAGTATTCCTATTGTTCTTTAAATCGGAATAAGATGAATAGTGATCTTGAGAAAATGTGCTTATGTATGTTGTATAGTGCATTAAAGTTTGCACATATATCATCCCACTGGAATATAAGCTCCATGGGGACAGGATCTTTTTATTTACTTCTATATCCCCAGCTCCTAAAACAGAGTAATGAATGAAAAAAGACTATGTAATTTTACTAGTATTAATTAACAAAGGAAATTTCCATTGCTGAGCTAAAAAGAAATATTTTGTTATTCGTTAATCAATTATATATGGAGAGAAACTATATATACATTTATGTTTTACAAAGAACCATGCATATATACATATACATGTATATATTCACACACACGGTAATCTGTAAATATATATATATACATATACAGTTCTTTGTAAATCCAACTTTCTTCTTTATCATTCTGATTTGTGAAAGAGAATAACTTTAAAAGTTAGAAGGCCACTAATGAGTTTCTCAAGCTACAGGAAGCTTACCAGTTATTCAAAACAAGGTAAAATAAAAACAACAAAACTTTTAGTTAAATGGGAAACATAATGATAAATGGCTAATTCTCAAAACTAAATAACAATTAATGATTATTTCAGTCAAAGGCTACTAACTTTTGGGAACATTTCTGTTTTCTGGGATTGCTTTTAGCTAATTTAGGGAGATAGATTTGGAAACCAATTATATCATTATAAGGTAAATATGAGGGCCTAGAAAGCTATTCTCATAACCTAGAAGGACACAGGGCCGAGGTTAGAGAGTTAGGAAAAGCTTACTAGATAAGGTGTCCTCCCAAATGAATCTTAAGGAATCTCAACGAAAAAAGAATGGAGAGAAATACTTCGTGCAAGGTAATAAAGACATTACCTTCACGCATGGTAAGAAAGGTGAAATTACCACTTATTTTGGACAAACATTTTGTAAATGGCTGTAACAAATTTGCTCTGTCCATAGTCTAAACAGTTTATCTGCTATGAAATCCATCTATAGCTGTGCTTCTCAGTATAGATGGTACCATCTCCAAAAGGTACTTTGAAAATTGGTGGTTATCATGGGTCCATGTTATTTGCACATGATTGGGAAATACTACTGCCATGTGGGACATGGCGGGGTGGGGATGGTGGGAACACGGAAGATAGGTATTGTGTAAAGCCCCGCCAGGATTATCTTCCAAATGCACACAGAAAAATATTCCACAGCTCATACAACTTTTGAATGCCCTACCAGGCCTTCATTTAGAAAAACAAACTAAACCAAACCAAACAAACACAAATAAAAGAAGCCATTTATAATTATCTTAAACTAGAACCTTACACTCACTCATTGTATATTAACAAAAAGTTTTTCATGATTTTAATATACAGAAAATTTCCCAAGCATGTAATTACCAGCTGAACTTAAGAACTACTTTGTTTAGGAAATACCTTTTTTGTTTTGTTCAGAACATTACCAAGGTTAGTATTGTTTGTGATACTTGAGGTGCTGATACAATATAACATTCTCCATTTAAAGCTTTTTGCATTCAGGCAATTCTATATGTAGGGAAAAGCCTCTACTATATTAGTTTTTCCAGAAAGTTGTGCTCAGAAATTTGCATATCGAGGTGCATATTCATTATAAACTACATTCCGTTTACATCTCCTTTATATTATAGTTTGAACTTTATTTTGTGGTTTTTAATTCTATCAGTATGGGTCTACGATGCATAACTTCTTAGGACAGTAAAGAGAATATCACAATGTATTAGTTATCTAAATGCTCTAATAAAAATGAGAACTTCTGCTGAAGGTGCAGATGAGCATTACACAAGTCTTCTCAAAAACCTGAAGAAATTAATTCTCAAGGCACTATTACTTTTTATAAGTTAAAAATATAATAGCTGCACTAATCATGAGGAAAGAGGCTATATCGGCCATTGAGTTGAGAGTCAGCACCCCCTTTTCATTCACCTGTGCCAACTATGTCTTGGAAATGACAGTTTCTGACCTAAGAACAACCATGGCAGGAGCCTTGACAAGAGGCTACTCTGAGTCCTGTTCAGCTTTCAGGCTCAATTGGCCCAGCTGTGGCTGTTTTTAATAACACACAATTCTGGATATCTTTCCAAAGAGTGAAATACTCTCTGAAGTTCTGGGAATAACTTTGGCTACATGGGAACATATCACTTTACACAGTTGCCTGGAACCACTGGCTGCTGGAGTGAACTGTGGCATGCATCGAAATCACTGCCCATTTCTGCGTGGCCATATGCACATCCATGTCCTGCCCTGACAATCTTCCCTATGCCACTCCAGCTTTTCTGTCCAAGTGTATTATACACGTTTACATTGAAACCCTGTGAATTATGCTGCATAATCATCTTGGAACCTGACAGAATGAATAGAGGGGGACATCAGTGAATTTCTCTTTGCTTTAACTGAGACAAATAGCTTTATTTTGTTGTTTTTTTCCTAACTAAAGTCAATATAATATAGTCAGATGAAAGTGACTGCACAGCATAATATACCAGGTTCCTTCCAAATCTATGACATCTATGAATCCACAAAATTCCCACAGGTAAATTCAAAAATCAGATGACCGTATGCAAATATAAACCCAAAACCATTCTAGGAAAAAAAAGAGGGTTCTAAAATTATATTGGAGGAAAACTGTGATAGCAAAGTCATATAGGCATGAAAGCAGACAGTCGCATTTTAATAAACTTAAAATACATCAAATTAATTAAGCACAAAGTTAATAAAGAGCCAATGTAGACACATAATCTATAGAGGTCACCAATTAGATTCATTTTTTTAATCAAGATGACATTTTCAAGTATTATTTTAGTTGAACGTCATGTAATTGATCAAACTGAAAATAGTTTATGTGATCTTTATGAAGGGTATACCTACACATGGTTTCATTAAATTGATGTTGATAACCATTTGGAATCACCATTTATAAAACTATTGATTACAGGGTGACTGACTACTAGCAAATATTTGAAACAATCGATAAAGCAGACCTGATTTATGAATGACGACATTGTAATAGTGTTGAGGCAGAAAGGGACAATTAAAGAAGATGATAGGGGCTACGCTTACATAAATTAAACATATTGAGGCACTGCGGACCCTTTATGGACTGGCATAAACAAATATGTTTCTCCTATAAACTGAATTTTTAATCTAAAATTATAAATTGTTGTACCTGTGGTTATGATTGTAATATGTAGATATTTAATGATATTGAAATAAAATTGTACATATTTTATATTATATAAAATTATATTTAATAGATTATTACTTTATTTTTATTGTATATTATATATTTATAATAATATAAAAATATATTTTACTGATTATTTTATATTATATACTTATAGTAAGATGAAATATTATATATTTCATATATGTATTTATTTATGGTACTAAGAGTGCCTAAACAGAAAAAACAAGACTCTAAACAGAATATCTAAGAACACACACGCAAAAAGTCAGCCATTGTTTGGACATTTAAAGGAGGTGTAAAAGTTACTACAAATCTCAATAATACCCAATGATATCACTATTATAGTGTAGGATAGAAGTTGGTGACCTATGGTCCATGGATAAATCTGGCCTGCTGCCTGTTTTTGTAAATAAGGATTTATTGGAACATAGCTCTGCCAATTTGGAATGTATTGTCTACGACAGCTTTTGGTATATGATAACAGAGTTGAGTACTTGTGACAGATACTGTATGACACTCAAAGCCTAAAATATTTACTGTTTGGCTCTTTACAGAAAACGTATGCCAATCCCTCATATGAAATATGAATTTTCATTCATGTAGAACCCTGAATAAAAGTTGCATATGTTTAGTACTTCGCATTTTTCTACTTAATATTGGGTTGGCCAAAAAGTTCGTTCGGTTTTAAGTAAAAATAAAAGGCACATTTTTTTCATTTTCACCAAGAATTTTACTGAACAATGTATTCACTAATGGAACAAACTTTTTTGGCCAACCCAATAAAACACAGACATATATGACACCTTTTGTTAAAATTCTACACCCAAAATATTATGTTCACAGATCAACACTCCAACGCTTCCTTTTAATCTCTTGACTTTGCCTGGACTCAGGTGGCAGCTTACTATTTTCTATCCTGACAACAAAGTAATGTGGATACTCATGACTCAAATATGTGTTTTAAATAAAATGACTTCCCACTGAAGCCACAACCTATTATGCGGTATTTTATACATTCAGCACATTTATTGAATATCTCCTTTATGCTATTCACTGAGAATCTTTCCTGATTATATGTTTGAGGGCAATATGATTGTAAAGCTAAAGGGTCTCTCAGCCTAGTGAGACGTGCTAAAATTGGAGCCATCACCACAGTACTGTTTGGTTCAAGCTGACACTTGGCTGGAGGAATACAGTGCAGTGTTTTGTAAACCCACTGCAGTTTTCAGGAAGGTCAAAACAGTACAGAAATTAACATGACTTAAATTATTGCATCGTATTTACAGACAAAGTGTTCTCCTTTCTCTCCTCTGGAAGCAAAATGAAGACCAATAGAGTAGATGCTTTAGGTGTTTTCAAGATACAGATTTAAGATGTCAAGCTTTTGTCAAAAGAGATAAGACGACAAAATAGTGCTCCTCAGAAGCACTGAATTTCCACCTCTTTAGTGTTAGGATAGTCTTCAGTAACAAGTCTTTTGTCAGCACCAATGACAATTAGAATATTGTTTCTGGCACTGGATATGAAGAGAAAAACCAGACAGAGATTAAGCTTTAAGCTTGGGTGTGGGTGGAAACAGGACCTAAATATAAACAGTAATAATAACATAATTCAAGTTTTAACACTTCGTATTAAATGTTTTTATTTTTATATACTTCTAAAAGTACTAACATATCATTTTAGCTATTATCTATTTTCTTATTATAATTTAAATTCCAAAAACTATATCGAAAAGGTGGTTTAAATTATGAACACTATACTGAAATCTTACTTTTATTAAATGTACAACAAACAATCATGAAGAAAATAAGTCACAATCATATCACTTAATCACAAAGATTTTCATTTAAAATCGAGTTATTCGATGTGTCTCCTCAATTATTACATATTTGAATTAACATTATAGAGAGGGTTTTAATTCCACATTTTAACACCATATTTTACAGTGATTTTTAATGATTTGCAATCATTTTACAACCAGTTGTATGATTCTCATCTTTATCAAATATCTTGCATCCACACACACACTTATATATGTAAATATTAATTATTTTTTTGAGAAATGAAATCATAGTCCACATATTTCTTTATGTAATTTTTATATGAGAAAGAAATTCAGGCAACTTTCAGGAGTGTTATCTATAAGTCTGCTTTATTGTTTTTAATATCTATATGATTTGCACTGCAGATACTGTATTTTAATTGTGATCCATACTGTTGGGAAAGAAGAAATTTTTCTCTACCCTTCTAGGTTCTGGTCTAAGAATTAAACTGACAAGAGAAAGGTAAACAGGAGAAAATCAAACAGAAGTTTAATAACATGTATACATGACAGAGACCCAGGTAAACTGAGTAACTCACCAAAATGACTGACCAAAACCCTCACCTTAAATATCAGCTTCTTTCCTTAAACCTCATGAACCAACCTCTGCTAGCTTCAAACTTTCTTCTGAAGCTTCTTCACCTCTCTTCATCCTACATAATATGTACATTTAATGTCATGCTTTTTAATTCTATAAACCCAGTATCAGGTCTAAAGCCTGTGGGTTATATAAAGTTCTATACTTCCAATTACTTCCATTTATTAGAGGAGAAAGTTATATCCATGACTCGACCAGGATAAATGTAGTATGAGTCTAAGTGTAATGTGACATATAGAATTAATATTGATGTTGGTTTAGACTCACATAGTTAAGAAGACATGGCTAATATAGGTTGCAAAACTTATAAGGACCAGGAATATGTCTGTAAATCTGGATCTGGTGTACCAGATTCTGAGGATCACCAGATCTTCAGTAGTCTCAACACCAGGGAGAACATGCGTCTGAGAACTGAAAAGATGGTCTCTAAGAATCAAGAAATCCTTTGAGCATAAAACACAAATGTTCCATGAGCCTCAAGAATGTTTGATGTGGCTTCACAGGCGAATTCTGTCAAACATTTAGAGAAGAGTTAACACCTATACTTCTCAAACTCTTCCAAAAAATTGTGGAGGAAGGAACACTCCCAAACTCATTCTATGAGGCATCACCCTGATACCAAAACCAGACAAAGATATCACAAAAAAAGAAAATTATAGACCAATATCACTGATGAACATAGATGCAAAAATCCTCAACAAAATACTAGCAAACAGAATCCAACAACACATTAAAAAGATCATACACCATGATCAAGTGGAATTTATCCCAGGGATGCAAGAATTCTTCAAAATACACAAAACAATCAATGTGATATACCATATGAACAAACTGAAGAAGACAAACCATATGATCATCTCAATAGATGCAGAAAAAGCTTTTGACAAAATTCAACACCCATTTATGATAAAAAACTCTCCAGGGCTTCCCTGGTGGCGCAGTGGTTGAGAATCTGCCTGCCAATGCAGGGGACACGGGTTCGAGCCCTGGTCTGGGAAGATCCCACATGCCGCAGAGCGACTAGACCCGTGAGCCACAATTGCTGAGCCTGCGCATCTGGAGCCTGTGCTCCGCAACAAGAGAGGCCACGATAGTGAGAGGCCCATGCACCGGGATGAAGAGTGGCCCCCACTGGCTGCAACTAGAGAAAGGCCTTGCACAGAAACGAAGACCCAACACAGCCATAAATTAAAAATAAATAAATAAATAAATAAATAAATAAATAAATAAAATAAAATAAAATAAAAAACTCTCCAGAAAGTGGGCATAGAGGGAACCTACCTCAACATAATAACGGCCATATATGACAAACCCACAGCAAACATCATTCTCAATGGTGAAAAATTGAAAGCATTTCCTCTAAGATCAGGAACAAGACAAGGATGTCCACTCTCACCACTGTTATTCAACATAGTATTGGAAGTCCTAGCCACAGCAATCAGAGAAGAAAAAGAAATAAAAGGAATACAAACTGGACAAGAAGAAGTAAAACTGTCACTGTTTGCAGATGACATGATACTATACATAGAGAATCCTAAAGATGCCACCAGAAAACTACTAGAACTAATCAATGAATGTGGTAAGGTTGCAGGATACAAAACTAATGCACAGAAATCTTTTGCATTCCTATACACTAACAATGAAAGATCAGAAAGAGAAATTAAGGAAACACTCCCATTTACCATTGCAACAAAAAGAAGAAAATACCTAGGAAAAAACCTACGTAAGGAGGCAAAAGACCTGTACTCAGAAAACTATAAAACTCAAAACTATCTTTGATGAAAGAAATCAAAGATAACATAAACAGATGGAGAGATATACCAAGCTCCTAGATTGGAAGAATCAATATTGTGAAAATGACTATACTACCCAAAGAAATCTACAGGTTCAATGCAATCCCTATCAAACTACCAATGGCATTTTTCACAGAACTAGAACAATAAATTTTACAATCTTTATGGAAACACAAAAGACCCCAAATAGCCAAAAGCAATCTTCAGAAAGAAAAACGGAGCTGGATGAGTCAGGCTCCCTGACTTCAGACTATACTACAAAGCTACAGTAATCAAGACAGTATGGTACTGGCATAAAAACAGAAATATAGATCAATGGAACAGGATAGAAAGCCCAGAGATAAACCCATGCACATATGGTCACCTTATCTTTGACAAAGGAGGCAAGAATGTACAATGGAGAAAAGACAGCCTCTTCAGTAAGTGGTGCTGGGAAAAATGGACAGCTACATGTAAAAGAATGAAATTAGAACACTCCCTAACACCATACACAAAAAATAAACTCAAAATGGATTAAAGACCTAAATGTAAGGCCAGACACTATAAAACTCTCAGAGGAAAACATAGGCAGAACACTGTATGACATAAATCACAGCAAGATCCTTTTTGACCCACCTCCTAGAGAAATGGAAATAAAAACAAAAATAAATGAATGGGACCTAATGAAACTTAAAAGCTTTTGCACAGCAAAGCAAACCATAAACAAGATGAAAAGACAACCCTCAGAATGGGAGAAAAAAATTGCTAATGAAGCGACTGACAAAGGATTAATCTCCAAAATATACAAACAGCTCATGCAGCTCAATATCAAAAAAACAAACAACCTAATCCAAAAATGGGCAGAAGACCTAACTAGACATATCTCCAAAGAAGATATACAGGTGGCCAACAAATACATGAAAAGATACTCAACATCACTAATCATTAGAGAAGTGCAAATCAAAACCACAATGAAGTATCACCTCACACCAGTCAGAATGGCCATCATCAAAAAATCTACAAACAATAAATGCTGGAGAGGGTGTGGAGAAAAGAGAACCCTCTTGCACTGTTGGTGGGAATGTAAATTGATACAGCAACTATGGAAAACAGTATGGAGGTTCCTTAAAAAACTAAAAATAGAACTACCATATGACCCAGCAATTCCACCACTGGGCATATACCCAGAGAAAACCATAATTCAAAAAGTCACATGCACCCCAGTGTTCATTGCAGCACTATTTACAATAGCCAGGTCATGGAAGCAACCTAAATGCCCACTGACAGATGAATGGATAAAGAAGATGTGGTACATATATACAATGGAATATTACGCAGACAGTAAAAGGAACGAAACTGGGTCATTTGTAGAGACGTGGATGGACCTAGAGACAGTCATACAGAGTGAAATAAATTAGAGAGAGAAAAACAAATACCGTATGCTAACGCATATATATGAAATTTTAAAAAGTGGTACTGATGAACCTAGTGGCAGGGCAGGAATAAAAACGCAGACATAGAGAACAGACTTGAGGGCACAGTGGGGGAAAGGGAAGCTGGGATGAAGTGAGAGAGTAGCACTGACATATATACACTACCAAATGTAAAATGGATGGTTAGTGGCAAGCTGCTGCATAGCACAAGGGGATCAACTCGATGCTTTGTGACGACCTAGAAGGATGGGATAAGGAGGGTGGGAAGGAGACGCAAGAGGGAGGGGACATGGGGATATATGTATACATATACCTGATTCACTTTGTTGTACAGCAGAAACTAACACAACACTGTAAAGCATTTATACTCCAATAAAGATGTGAAAAATAAAAAAAAGAAAAGAAGAAACAGGGCAAGCTGGAGTTAGGAGATGATTCAATGTGTCGAAGTATCTTTTTATGTTTTGTGTCAGAATATTTAATATTTTCATGGGTGTGGCTCTGCTTTCAATACAAATATGCTAAACCTATTATTTATTGATTACCTCTTACATGCTAGAACTTCTTATACATGTTTTATTTTGTCTCTGTGACAGCCAAGAAAGTTAGGTATTATACTCCCTAACGAAGAGAGGCCCATAGAGAATCAGTCCCAGTCAGTGGCTGATCCTAGATTCAGAGTTGGATCAGCCTCATTTCTAAAGCCCAAGTTCTTTCCTCTAAGTTCTGCCGCCTTCGAGAAAGCAAAGCCCCAAAGTTATCTCATTGGAAGTTGCAACAGCATTTGTATTTAGTTAAAAAATAAAGACAGCAGAAGAAAAAAAAAAAAAAGAATGTTTGAGGCCTTCCAAGAAATACCTAATTCTTGATGAGCCTTGGGTAGGTTATAATAGGATACACCATGTCCAACATCCAGGATATTTTAATAAGTAAATTTATGGTGCTTTCACAAATTAGAAACTGTCTCAGACTAAAAAGTAGACAAAAATATTATATATGTTTTATATAATATATACATTTAAATGTGGGCACTTGGACATTTGATTCTTTAACCCAACATTGTTCTAAGAATAAGAATTTTTCAATGCCAAGGGTTTTGTAATTAGAATTCCAAAATTTCCTGAGTATTGGCATTCTGAATAAACGCTATACTAGTTATATTTTCACAAAAATGCTATAAATTTATTATATATAAATTTTCATCTTGTTTATAAATAGGATGATATTAATTAATCAAAAGTTTTCATTGAATAAAATCACCATACGTCTACATTAAAATTTTAACTTAGGTTTATATAAATACTCAGATTTGAAACAATGGCATTTTTTATTATTAAATTTAGTACAAAAGCCTGAAATGCAAATTTTGTCATGAAACAAGCTGGGAGGCATCCATGCAGAAGCGGTGAGTTGTATTTTTATTCTTCTAGCCTTAATCAGATAAAAACAATATTCATGCCATTTTTTCTTTTAAACCTCAGATCCTTATCTTACATAATTTTTCTTTTCTACTCCTAGCAGTTAGATTATTTTATCATATTTTCTAACATAATTTTAATTATTTTTATAAGAAAAAAGAAAACATTGTAAATCTCTAGACATCACTAAATGTTTTAAAGCCATATATCTAAGAAATGGCTGTTTAATCAAAGGATTCCATTGTCATTTCCTATCTGAAGTGCTGAAGTTGTCTGAAATACTTTACCAACCTCTTTAACAGTTGTCTGTAATAATAAATATGTCACTTCATTGACATTCTAGTAAATTTTTATAACTTCTCTATGTCAATTCTGCAGGTCTGTGCCAAGATAATAAATTATCAGATTGAGGAATTTGTGGTTGATGATGAACCTTAGTCAACCAATACATTTTCTTTTCTTGCTGAGGCAAGAAAATGGTTTCAAGCACTTCTTAAAAATAAGTAAGTAAATAAGTAAATAAATAAATACATATGTAAATGTATAAATACATAAATCTAGCTATTCCAATGTTAACGAGAATAATTAATTATCCTCTTCTCCCTTTGAACTGAATACATCCAGTCTGTATGATCTCTACTTATTTGGTAGGGAAATGTAACTCATAGTGAGTGTAATTTTTCCCACCTCAGGAATACAAGATTCACCAATGTATGTTGTGACCTGGATTTATATCTATCTTATAAAGTAGCCATAAATCCTATCAGAATATCCAGGATCCTGAAAAGACATTCTGGACACAAAACATATGTTGTTAATCTAATGCCCCATTTCAGAAAAACACAAACAAAAACTCTGTACTCATCTTTAATAGTTCTGAGGTCTCTACTCCAAAATCAATTAGATGAACTGAAAAGTTCCATAGGAAGGCCAATACATTTTTCAGGCAAAAGGAAGAGAATGTTTTAAAAGGAAAGGAAACAGTAAGGAAATGGTATGAATCTATACAATTATTTACAATGGTTTTGGTAAAGTGAAATTACTTTTATTCACCAAATGTGTTGAAGAATCAAATGTAGAATAAACAAAAGGAAGTATTTCTTTGACAGTGGGTGGTATGTTTCTTAAAATCATGACCCCAAGGAGATTTTTCGACTGAAAGCAAACAGATGATAGATATAGATAGATAGATAGATAGATAGATAGATAGATAGATAGATAGATAATGAATTGTATAATTCTCTGTTTACATTTGATTTACTGAGAAAAGGTGTCCATCTTTGAGAGAACATCCCTATAAGAAGGTGATAATTGATAGCAGTACAAAAGTAATAGTTCTTAGTATAAAACCTAACATGGACAAAAATAATAATGTCCTTGAAGATATGAATAGGAATATTAAAAATTTAGAATGGTGGTTGATGCTCCATAAGATAAAATACTAGGGTGAATGGCTCTGAAATATAAGTTAATTTAGTATTTCTTCTAGTTTCATTACATGTTTCTGTAGAGAGGGCGTCTCCTTCATTTCCTATACTTGCCATATTCTTAGTAATGATACAGATATGGATTGTGCATTTCCTGACTATTACTAGAAGGTTTTGAGTTAGAAAGATCTGGGTATAAACTGTATCCTAGTCTTTCTCATTTGTTCACAGGGAACTCACAATACTCATGTGGATGGTAGGATAGTGGTTGTGCAGGAGAGGAATTTCTTTGGTGTTAGAGAAAAGAATATGGCATTCTTTTATTTTCAGATCCTAAGTTAATGAATGATTTATATTTTTTCTTCCTTATAAAAGCATAGATTATATATTATCTCTGAATTTTTTCTAGTTGCTTCATATATTGATACTGTAAAATATTGAAATGCATGGTAATAGTATCTTTTTTTTCTGACTTAATTTCCCTTTATAACTACTTAAGACTAATATGAATTTATAGTTTAATGTCTATTAATACACAGAACCAAACATCTGTATAAGCACTTTAAAATATACTAATCCAGATGCCAAACATACATTGTTGGAGATAGCTGTTTAGTAATATTGAAATATATTAATAGGTAACCAGAATTTGGTGCATTTTCTTACCAATATTAGCATATTCTATATGAAAATATAATGATTTATCTACAGAGCAGGCAAATATTTGCAGAGATATACATTCGCTCAGACATAACCTATTGCCTATTGCCTCCAATCTTTGTAATCAACCGGACTATTTTAAAAGATCTTTGGTCAGCGTTTGAACTACATATCATATGACTAGGAAACACATGTCAAATTAACTCTTTGGATCTCATTACTTCATGCTCAAAGCCTAAAAGTCAATTGGCCAATATTATCTTTCATCACTTACCAGTTAAAGTGATAGATATATAGATTAGGGTATGTTTGTGAGGTATGCATATATAAGCATATCTGTTGCTTATCAAATGCCATGCCAATCCAGAGTGTATACAGACATAATTTTTCTCCATACTAATTTAGGATTTTCCTTAAATACACAGAATCCCTAAAGGTTGGGTTATCCAGGAGCATTTAGAGATAACATAGCCCACCTATCATATTTTAAGGGCAAGAAGAACAAAAATAAACCCAGAGATTGAGAAATTTATATAAGGTCACAGAACTTTAAGTCTCATAATTCCAAGTTTATTCATTTGTTTATTCAGTAAATATTTACTGAGGCTTTATTGTCTATGAGGCATTGAGAAGTGTTCTTTCCAGTTGACAAACGCCATTCTCTTTAGGAAGTTCTCTTAGCCAGGATTTAAAGATACATTTGTTCAAATTTCTGTTTATTTTTTCCTACTCCTGTTCAGGGAATTGCCTTTATTACCATCATCTCTATCCTAAGTAACTCAGCATTTAATTGGTAAACCATTTCTTCAGGCCCTACATGCTTTCTTTGCAATTACTTTTTTAAAAACTTAAATTGTAATGTACCCTCTAAATCTTTTGAGTGACTTGAAGATCAACACTTTTTGAGAGACTATATGTCATGTTCTAAAATACTGTTCGCCATTATGGCCTTCTTTAGAGTTGCAGTTAGACATTGTGGAATCACTGCCCAGGGAATTATTACATTCATAAATAGCACATTATCCCTATTTAAAATGTAGAAAATTCCAATGTGGACCTGCATGCTAAGCAGCATATTTTGTTATAAAATTTTATTGTAAAATAAAAGAAAGGTCATTGAAGAAAATGTAAACTAATTTAATTCATTACATACTTTTAAAAACATGCCTTGTTTTTTATCTTAATGGTGATACTATCTATAATTTCTAAAGCAGGAGCAAATTGTACTTTTTCTTTGAATATTATTCCTTTAGGCACGTTAGTTGTTCCCTTCTATATGTTAAAGAACGATTTTGAAAAAAACATATAAAATCATGACTGTCCTACAGGTATAAAATAAATATGTGTTAAAAATTTTACTTACTACCTTATTAAAAAGGAGGCTAGGCAGATATTAAAACCAGTTTAAGGAAAATGAAAAAACATAGCCATTTATAAATCAGAACACTGAAATCAATTTAGAAATGGATGCAAAACTGATTTCTTCCACAGTAGGGTAGACAAGTCAACTGAAACTCCACTGGACAGAATGTATTTACATCTACGCAGACAGGAATTATTTTTGCACTGCTATCGGTTATCTACAACTTAGAAAGATGTGAAATAGTCCATAGCTAATTAAAGGCATGGAGTCCCCGCAGAATAAAAATCAGATAACCCCAAATGATATGCTAAATAATGTATAAGTTCACATTTAAGCATATTTATTTTCTATAAGCTGCTAGCATGTATCATTTTGAAACCAAATTCATGGATTCATTAGTTTATTTTATTCCATTTGTTATGGATCTTGTGGTACAAGGGTGTTTTTAAACCTATTGATTAAAAAAAAAAAAAAAAAAAGACATTCACCTCTAAAAGAAATTATATGGAAACTTCCAGCAACAGATACAGCTATGAAAACTTTTACACAGAGAAATAAAAAGGAGGAGGAGAAAGATAATGAAAGAAGAAGAAGACAAAGAAAAGGAGAAGCAGGAGGAAGAGGAAAGAAGGAAGGAAGGAAGAGGAAAAGGAGAAAAGAAATCCGATGACAGCACTGCATAAAATACACTGTTTATCAAAGGGTGCTTACTCATCTCATAAAAGTAAGACCAAAATGTAAGAGTTTTACACCGTGGCAATAGTGTACCAGTGGCCAATACATGCGATTCTTTGCCTAACCTCTGAGAAGAGACTTCCTGTATCTTCACGATTTCTTATAGAAGTTTTCAGAAACTTAGAATCTCCAATTGGAAAGGTCCTGAAAATCCATCTAGCCCATTCCCTTACAAAATGTAGGAACTTCCTCTATAGCCTTCCAAAACACCCACTTGCCTCACATGAAATCATTCAGTGAAAGGGTTTTGCTACACCCCAAGAAAGGTTATCCTTTTCTTGCTAAGTTCTGACTGTTACAGAATCTCCACCTAATATAAGGTGAAAACTGATCTTATAGATTCCAACAGGAACCCCACTGATGAATCAAGTTCTTATCTGTGAAGAGGGAAAAGCATGTCTTCTCCCTCCAGGCTTCTCCTCTTGGTCTTTTTACTCTCTATCTACCTATTCTGTTCTCTATGCTCACTCTCTCCATTGAGAATTTAAGTTCCTGGTGTAAGTGGTTTCCATTCCCATGAGCGGTTTTGTCTTAAGTAAAGAACAGACCTCTGTTGGACTTAAAGGTAATAATCACCTGGGAAGGCAGGTCCAAGGTGGAAGTATTTGGGGAGGGTGTGAAGATCATATTAGTGCCCTGAACTCATAACACTTAGGCATTTGTAAATTGATAAAACCCACTGGAAACTACAACTGCCAATACACCATTTTAATTTTTCTTACTAATTTTGCAAACTGTCATTTGGAAATCTCAGCTAACGTATTCTCCAATCATTGTCCCATCTCCAGAACTAGAGGTATGAAGATTCCCTGAGGCTACTTCTAGGTTATCTTGGGATATGTTATATAATGAATGGAAACTCTGTGTTTATAAATCACCTAAAGCTTTTTGTGCAATTAGTACTTCCTGATATTAATCAGGAAATCTACATACCACAATTAGGAAGCACCTGCTATGGGTCCAGGTCTGCAATGCATGCAGAAATAGAAAAAAAAGCTCTGAGAAAGACTATATTACAATGTCAGATGTGGTGTTTCCATGATTAACGTTATTTAGATATTTTAAATTGCATCTACACTTAACATTTTCTACTGAAGATTTTTACCTTGATTCTTGTTTAGGAAACACAGTTTACGTGGTAGAATAAATATATGGTTAAACTTTGGGTTTCTTCTAGCTCCTTCTTACCTAGCAACTTGACTTGGTCAGTTCTCTTAACCTTGTAGTTCATCGACATCCCTGGATGTAAACAGGGCATGAGATTAACATATCCCACTCAGAGTTATTTGACAGGAACAAATGTGATTATATTTGTAAATGCACCTTACAAAATATTTTATTACATACATGCAGGAAATTCTTTTAAGCCAAAGATGTGAAAATCCTTTCTCCTGTAACAATGGTTTGCTTTCTATTTTTCTGAAAGAATGCATTCCTCAATAAATTTTCTGACCATTTTTTTCTGAGTCTAAAACATGATCTTTCTCTCAATCAGTAAATGCATCACACCTTCTTCATTCAGGGTCTTTTTCAATCTCTGGAATGTATACAAATATCTTCCAGGACCTTTTGTTTTGCCCCCTTATTTACCTTAAGGGAACAATCCATCCACTTCACCTGAGGGGAAGCTGTTTACTTTAATTAAACCTTATAAAGGCAAAAAAGCCTCTGGAACACAGAGTCCAAAACTCATGTGGCTCTGTTATTTCTTAGGCTATCAAAAAGGAGGGCATTAAAGCTTTTTACAAATAAAGTTTTCATTATGGTTTTATTTTTCTGATAAAGTGTTTACATGAGCCTCCTTAATGGATATAGATATCAAGAAATTAATTTATTAACATGATTTCATTTGATTGGTGTCTGGAGACAGAGATCTGAAAGATTAAATTCTCATTTCCAGTTGTCTTTAACATCTCAGCCCAGAACAAATTTCTTAACCTAAGTCTATTTCTACAACTGAATTAAAATCACTGTTGTCTTAAAGGAGTATCTTGAGGGTCAAAATAGAAAGTGTTGTTAAATTATTTAACAAAAGCCTGGTACATAGTAGGTACTAATCAAATGCTGACTTCTTTAATTTTTGCAGCTTATTTTTAACAAAATTGCATTTTAGATTTATTGTATATTACTGAAGACAAATACAATGAAAAGTAATTGCCTATTTCATGATACTTCACAGGTAAATCTGAGCTAGGCTTGACCTATACACTTCTATTTTAGACATGAGGGGCACAAATGGCATTCACGAGGTAATCCACAGAGAGTAGTGTTTCATAGTCTTTCATTATCTCAAGGTAAATACTTAAAGTCCATATCACTCTGGCACAGTAATCCATAATTGCTGTGTTATCCCATGGCATTGGTTATGAATTCATTCTACTTCATAACCCTTAACAAGTCACATTTTATGGCATGGTTGAGTCTGCATTTTTTCCTGTGTTTTATGTAGTCTTAAACCACTAGTAGCACTTTCATTTTCATTTGAATTCAATAAAGAGGTTATTTATTATCTCTTTGACTCTGCTAACAGAGAAAATAATTATGACTCATAAATTTTAAATGTGAAAATGAAAAAAGGAGTACTTGTTATAATGTTATAGCTGTACAACTGGGTTCAAGCAGAGATTAAGTCATTCAACAGATGTTTATTGAGTACCTGGTTATATAGCACTAATGAAACTGATTATGACATTTGTAATCAGGAGGTTTATGGGGATAAATGAAGGTTTTGGGTAAGAATCCACACTCTAAAACACTACTATTTAATTTTGATGCTTTCATACTCTAACCCCTCAACACACCCAAAAGGACATTCTTAATAGATACAAAATGGGCTTCTTCTACAGTAGAGGAGGGGAGTCAGCTCAATATCAACGAGACAAAATATATTCACCTGTCTATAAGCAAGAATCTTTTACATTAGTTTTCCACAAATAAACTTCTATCTCTACAAAGCTATAAAAGAGATAAAAGAAAATAAAAATCACAAGCTCCCAGATACTCCCAGAAAAATATGCTCTAAAAGGTGCATAGGTTTTCACTGTGGAATGCCCTTCTGGGAAAAAAAAAAAATGAATCCAGACACAGGACTTTTTTTCTTAATGAAAGTTAATTCAATATGGATCACAATCCTAGACATAAAATTCAAAACTGCAAAACTCCTAGAAGATAAAATAGAAGAAAATCTAGATGACCTTCAGTATGATGATGACTTTTAGATACAGCAAAAGGCATTATCCATGAAAGAAAGAATTGATAAGCTGGACTTCATTAACATTAAAGATTTCTGCCCTGCAAAAGACACTGTCAGGAGAATGAGATGATAAGCCACAGGCTGGGAGTAAATATCTGCAAAAGACACATCTTATAAAGGACTGTTATCAAAACATACAAAGAACTCTTAAAACTCAAAAATAAGAAAATGAACTGCCAAAATAAAAAATGGGCAAAAGATCTGAACAGACATCTCACTAAATAAGCATATAAAAAGATGCTCAATGCCATATGTCATGAGGGAACTGCAAAGTGAAACAACAATACACCTTTTAGAACAGTCAAAATCCAGAACACACCAAATGCTGTCAAGGATATGGAGCAACAGAAACTCTTATTCATTGCTCGTGGAAAAACAAAATGGTACAGGCACTTTAAAAGTTTGGCACATTCTTACAAAACTTAATATACTCTTACCATATAATCTACCAATCACATGCTTTGGTATTCACCCGAATGAGTTGAAAAGTCATGTCCATTCAAAAATTTGCACATAGATATTTATAGTGGCCATATTCATTATTGCCAAAATTTAGAAGCAGCCAAGTTGTCCTTCAGCAGATGAACAGATAAATAAGCTGTAGTATGTCCAGTTGATGGAATATTTATCTCACACACACACAAAACCTATACTAAACAACTACATTACAAACCTGTAGAAATCAAAGCAGTATGGTATTGGAATAAAAACAAAAATATAGATCAATAGAACAGAATAGAGAGCCTAGAAATAAGTCCATACATATATGGTCAATTAATTTACAACAAAGAAATTAAGAATATACAATGGGAAAAGGACAGTATCTTCTCTCTTTTTGGGAAAACTGGACAGCCACATGCAAAATAATTGAACTGGACCACAATCTTACACCATACACAAGAATCAACTCAAAATGGATTAAACACTTGAACATAAGACCTAAAACCATAAAAGTCTTAGAAGAAAACCTAAGTGGTACGCTCCTTGACACCTGTGGTATTGATGATGATTTCTTGGATTTGATATGAAAAGCAAAGGCAACAAAACCAAAAATAAACAAGTGGACTACATCAAATGAAAAAGCATCTGCACAGCAAAGGAAAACATTAACAAAGAGGGAAAGGATGTTGAGAGATACAGACAGAGGAGCTGATATGACCCAGATAATTAAGTTCTATAGGGTTTTTTAAATAGGATTTTCTTCTTCAACATTGGGTAAGTGCAGTTTTTTAAAGTTTTTTCATTACATCTGTTTAAGGGCTCACAAGCAAAATAGTATTGGAGAAAATGAAAATATACCCATCTTTTTTTTTTTTCCAGAATAGGAGAATAAAACAAATAAAAGAACATTGGTTAAGTTATTGAGAGGCTACTCAAGCTCTCCTGATAGAAAATGTGAGTAACGTGGATTAGTTTTTGATGCTGATATGGAGGAAGGGAAGATATGGAAAAGAATGGCAGAGGTGAAGGACATTTAAGAGGTAAATATTCAAGACTTGTCCATGGACTAGACATGGTAGATGAGGGGGGAAGAAGATAATAGGATAATGCTAATATCTGACTTATTTAGTAAATGCTCATCAAACTGATCTCTTTGAAAGTACAAGGTAATTCCAAATTAAGAAATGACTTGAAAAAGTGAGAGGTATCTCTGCTGATAAACTGAATAATCTTCTATTTCAAAAACTATTAATAATATAAGCTATATATGTAGTACACAGAGAAGTTGACGGTTTGCCTAAGGATACTATTTAATCCCACTGTTTCCACCTTTATGGTCTAAACAAATTGAAAAATAGACATAAGTGCTAAGAACTTGGAAGTCTAACATCAATTTTATTAGTTAATTGGAGAATGTGGTTATGAGCTACAGCCAAATTTGGGCTTTCTAATACTTCCTCAACTTACTTCCAATCTACTCTCTGAATTCATGTTTGCATAAGGGAAAGGGGTCTGCAAGGCAATAGCAGGCTAACTGTAATACAAAGCAGATTACACCTCCATGCAGAGGATCCCAGAAGCAGATAGAGATATGAGCTCCAGAATTGACTCTAGAAAGCACACAGTGGGCCCTTATGCAGGTACACTTACCATTCAGAGGTTAGGTGTGAAAAAAATATTAGCGGGTTACAGGAAAGTTCCAAAGGAGGATATAAAGAGACGCCACCGAGACAGAAAAGGGAACAGGGCACAACCATTAAAAGAATGACACAACCATTAAGAACAGAATACCACAAAAACCAGTTAGAACCAACTAGGCCCAAGATGGTGGAAGATTCCACTTCCAGCAGAGCTTGAGCCTCATACACACATTGTAATACATTAGCATGATAAATGACACACCCACAGGCACCAGAACAGTTCCAAGGCTGCCCATAAAAGGCCAAAAAGTGGGTGATGCCTCAATTCCTAGAAATATCCTCCCCTTCTCCAAGATAGCTAGAATATTCCTCCCACTCATTAGCCTATGAAATTACCCAGCCCATAAAAATTAAACAGCCCCACACCTCAGGGCCACTCTCACCTTTTGAGATGGCCCATACTCTGTCTATAGAGTGTGTACCTCTCTAAATAAACCTGCTTTCACTTTACTATGGCTTGCTCTTTAATTCTCTCCTGCACAAAGCCAAGGACCCTTACTTGGTGGCCTGTCCCAGGGACTCAGTGGAGACCTGGACATGACCATCCTCTTGTGTCCCATTTGTTCCTACAATACCATGAGGAAACGCAGTGTTTTAATACCTTTAACCCTGATATGTATTGAAAAAGGTGACCAATGCATTTTAGACTCTTGGCAGCCTACCACTCATAAATTTACCTCTACCCTGGGTAAGAAATGAAGAGTGGGTCCCAAAGTGTTTCTTCATCATCAATCCCTCTTGGAAAATGAAGGGAGAGTTTTCTCATGAAACCATAAGGAGAAAGATCTATACTGAAATCTAACCCTTATTGTCCTTTGATAAATGTTAGTTCTAAAACATATTGCTTTTCTCTTCACTAATACCAATGGAATTGTTTATTTTTAAAGTATATTTACTACATATTTTCAGTATGTTAATACTGAATTTTCCTCTTCCTTTGGATTATATAGTGTTTACATTGGATGCTAAAAATGTTTAAAATATCTAAGTGTTCTACTGAGCTGTGTCAGGGGAAATATTGTATTGAATGAAAATTATATCATATGCTTGCTCTGAGCCATTTTTCTCAGTGCTGGATGTGTACCAAAATCTATATGCAGGTCTTTAAAAACACTGATGCCCTATCTAAGCTGCTGGATTTTTGCTTTGGGATATTTAGTTTGAAGCCTGAGTATGTATATTTTTCACAAATACTTGGGATAGTTTCTCTGTGCAGCCAGAATAAAGAATAATTTATTTAAGGAATCTTGATTTAGGTAAGTGAAAGATAATAATTATAGTTTGATCAGAATTCTTTGGAAAACATTTACAAAACATTTTTAATTCTCTAACTACAGGAGATCAAACATCTCTCCTCTCTTGTATAAATAAGCTCAATGCATTTATTCTTTGTACCTCAGGCACCTTCCTAATGCCTAGCTTATAATTTGCTTTAATGAAAAGTGGGCAGAAAAATGGATGGATAGATCAATTTATGAGTGGATAAACACAGAATTGGACAAATGGATGAATATACAAATCAGAAATTGGTGATGGGTGAGTAGGTAGATGGATGGAGGTATGTATAATGGGTTGATAGGTGAGTGAGTGAAAAGGTGAAGAAAGAATGAAGTGAGTGAGTAGATGGACTTATGAATGGGTTTTTTGGTGAATGAATGAGCAAATAGAGGAAGAAAAAAGAGAAAGACCTCTGGACTTTTTAACACCTCCTCAGGGTGTCCAATTAACTACATTTCCCAGAGTAAACCAAAATTTATATTTGATTTTTCTCATGCTTGGTAAAGAAAAATTTTTATTTTGGAGATGTCAATTAATTAATTATCTGATTATGGCTACCCAGAATTAGACTGTTATTGAAATATCACTATAAACTCAATTCCAGTAGGTGCTTAAAGTAAAATAGTTTGATGACCATCTGCAAGGATGGTTGAATCAACATTTTGATAGCCTAAGTTTTTAAGTTTTAAGTTTTTAAGGATGTAGTCTATCTGTCTATCAAGACTGGGGAGAGATGCATCAGTCTAATATAAATGAAGCAGTCCTTTAAAAAATCACTGGGGGAGTTAATAAAGAGGTTACAAAGGAATATATTTAGAGCTTAAACTCTAAATCCCAGATAATTAGCCCAACAATGAAAGGAACATTTTATTATACATTAGTTTTCAGTTCCTCTAAATCCCACATATTTTGATTGGCCTGAGAGACCATTATAAGCCAGGAACAATGTAATTGTGATTTTATGTGTGTATTGGGCACAAAGAATGGCTTCCATGTGATTATAAATAGTACATTTATTTAAAAACATATTTATTTACTTACTTATTTTGCCTTAAAACTGTTTTATGTTTAATACTTTCCATGTTATTGTTGAGCTGTGCTAGTCTACTGGTTCAAGAGTTCACAAAGTCCTCCACGCATCATTTTATTTCACTTAATCTTCATAATAACTGTGTTATCTCCTATGAGTCTCAGAGTGGTTAAATGACTTAAGCACTAAAGAGCTCTGTTCTTTTCCATGAGCTTCTAGAACATGACAGAACACAGGGAAGTGCTGAAGAAAGGATAAGTGATGGGCATCAGCTTGATGTAAATTTTAAAAAAGTGTTTTTTTGGCTTATCTTAAAAAAATTAATCAATTAATTTACAATAAGCTAATAAATACATCAACTATTTTCTTAGTATATTTTAAATACATTTCATTTTTTAAATGGTTTTACAGAAAAATCGCAAAGACAGTACAGAAAGTTCCCATATGTTCTAAAACCAGTTTCCCCTATTAATATATTACATTAGTATGGTACAATGGACACAATTAATGAATCCATACTGATAGATTATTATTAATTAAAGTACATATTTTATTCACATTTCCTTGTATTTACCTAATGTCCTTTTTCTGTTCCAGGATCCTATCCAGCATACTATTACATTAAAGTTAGTCTTTGTGTCTCCTTAAGCTGCTCTTGGCTGTGACTATTTCTGTCTTTCCATGTTTTTGATGACTCTGGTAGTTTTAAGGGGTACTAGTCAGATATTTTGTAGGATGTCCCTCTATTGACATGTGTCTGATGTTTTCTCATGATAAAACTGAAGTTATAAGTTTTGGGGAGAAGGATCACAGAGATAAAGTGTAATTTTTATTACATCATAACAAGGGCACATCCTATGGACATGATTTATGTCTGTTGATGCAGACCTTGATATCCTGTGGCTGAAGTAGTTATTGTTAGGTTTCCATTGCAAAATTACTTTTTATCCCTTTTCTGTACTGTACTTTTTGGAAAGAATTATTATACACAGCCCATACTAGAGGAAGAAAAATAAAAACTTATACTCTACCTCTTTGAGGGAAGAGCATCTACATGAATTATTTGAAGTTATTTCACTTAGGAGATTTGTCTTTTCTCTCCCATTTATTTATTCATTTAGTTAATTTACAATTCCTTGAGAGTAAGCTGTTTTTTTCCCTCCAGTACTGGGAATGTAGGCTGTTATTTTCACAACTACCACTGAGCAGGGAATGGGAATGAATATGGAGTAAGTTAAAATGCCACAAAATTCTGTTCTTATGAAAAATCAATCTAAATGTGATCAAACTGGCACCAAGAAAGCAAGTGATAGATGTATATAATCTGTGTCATGATCATGCCTGGAAACTTGGGTAATACTATGAAAAGATATAAGGAAGGTTCTTTGATTGGATGATACTATTTTCCTCCAAAATTAAGCTCTTACCTTATTTTATTGTTCATGTGAAAATATATCTAAACAATAAGTATTAATTGTTTTCTTAAAAGTACAATAGAATCCTCAGAGTACCTTTAAATTTAGGAATTATAACAGCAAATGGTATAAGATACAGCAGAAATAAAAGATAACAATGAAAAACAATTTGGACAAGAAATGCAGATTAAAAAGCAATGACAATGTTATTAGAACACCCCAGTGCCCGGCTGTTGTTTTCTTCCTTCCCATGACACTTACTGGCTTAGACTTAAACTTTGCAATTTAAAGGCCATGATTGTTGAACCTGTTTCATTGGACAATGGCTGTTTGCCAATTTTTCAAATTTGTCAGGAATGCTAAAGTCACGTTAGGGCACCAAGCCCTATCCAGAAGCTTGAAGGCATCCGAGGGCAAATTACATTCTGCTTGTCATCTGCAGGTTTGGAGCAAGGAGTTTTTGCATTTCTCTCTCCTTTGCCAAAAATCTGTTGCAGAGAATTTTCCAAGAATTCTCAAGATGCACCTGGATTCATAATAGATCAGTGATTCTCAACCTGTGCCAGGCATTTTAATCACCATGGAGCTATAAATATTCTAATGCCAAAGTCCCATGTCTAGAGATGCTGATTTAATTGAGCTGGAGTGCATTCTGGGAAATGATTTTAAAAGCCCGTAGGTATTCTAATTTACAGCCAACGTTGTGAATAATGGAGATTCTCAAACTGCGAATTAAAGGCGACTCTAAAAATAAGACTATTTTTTCTCCCCATTTTCCTGCCACTAGATCAGATAATCTCTCACTGAGCTCAGACATCAGTTATAAGTATTTGATAGCTCACCTTCTGATCAGTTGTTTGCTATTAGGTAATCCTTCCACTCCTCGAAGGATCTACCCTTTATGTAACTATATTCTCTACATGCTATTTATTTAAACATATAAATTTAAATACATATCTTCCCAAGATATGAACAAGACAATTTTGAGGATGACAATGAATGCATAGGAATAAAAAAACTTCTGCAAGGTATTTATAAGTCTAAATATTTATTTATTTTTGATAGGCCTTGATGTCTTATATACCTACATCTTAGTAGATAGAGCATTTTAGACACAACAAACATTTTTAATCCTAAAATTCTTTACTTTTCACATCAATATGTGCACATTGATATGTGCATAATTTTTTTTAGGTTTTTAGTTTTTTTTCCATTATTTTCTTTTAGGTTGTAGGTTAAACATTTGCATGTTTAAATCATAATATCATTGAACTAACAAATATCAATACATTGACTGAAGCTAGCTTTATGACTTTTTAACACTGCTACATTGCTTCGTGTCCAAGAATGGTTTGAAATCATATGCTAATAAATGTTCACTCTTTCATTTACCTTGGGGACTATCAAATAAGAACATTACTTATAGAACTAGATTCCCTGGGATATGAGCTTTGATCTCTTTTCAAAGGCTTTTGTAGAAATCTGAAGAGAAAATTAACTAGTTTTTTACCAAATTAAAAATATATAGAGAGAGAAATAAACATTATTTTTGGTGGAAATTTTACTGTACCTAATTCCAATACGTAATATATATATATATATATATTCAGAGTAAATATCACTATTGAATTCTTATGACTGTCATATAACAATATCAATCTTGTTCCAATTCCTCTTAAGATACTGTCATTATAATTGTTAGGGAATCCCTCCCAGTAGTAATGGCTTCCTTGGTGTCCCTAAAGCAGCAGATACAAGTAATTATAAAGGTGTTTCAGATTATTTTTTGTTTACCAGTTACCTAGGCATAAATCAGAAAGACCCCCCATATGGTCTCACTGATAATGAACCAAGCCATAGTCTTATTAAGTGTAAGGGCATATTTTGCTTTGGAGATAAAAATCATTGACCTACTTTCCTTATGTTTCTTTTTCTCCCATAAAAATCACTAAGCATAAAATGCCAAATATAAAATTCTATTTCTTTATAGCATGTGGAAAGAATATTTGATGTGATTTATTTTTTCCTCTCCAGGGCTTATCTATCAACATATTATTTAGGCCATATCAAGAAGCCACTAGAAAGTCAGTGAAAGAACTTAAGCAAGGGAAACACTAACAAGATTAAAGTTTTAGAAAGATACCTCAAGTGGTTAAGTAGAGGAAAAGACCAGAAGGCAGGAAGCTGCAGGCAGGGAAAGTGAAAAGAAGACTGCTATATTCTGGGTGATCAATAGAGGGAGAGTGGTAGCTAAAAAGAGAAATGGAATTGGATTTGAGAAATACAAGTGTGTTAATATTGGCAGGAATTTGCAAGAGTGTGGAGGTAAAAATAGATCATTCTTCAAGGAAATTTGGTAGTGAAGATAAGGGCAGACAGATCAAGGGAAGCTCCAATTTTTAGGTAAATGGTGGTAACACTTTTTTAATTAGAGAGAAAGGAAGCAAAGGAAGGAGATATTGAAATTCTGTGTGAGAGAGATAGGTAATAATTGGTGCAAAGTTCCATAGGAAGCAATAAGGAATATGGCCATGAGCCCAAGTACAGCAGCTAGACAATGAAAGGAGACATACCGGCATTTGAGAAGAGAGACAATTTGAAAAGAAAGAATAAAGATCTTGTAACTTTTGATGTAAAAGTCAGTCAAAGACACAAAAAACGGAGATACCAATGACCTGTATTTTCTCAGTAAAAAAGTGCATTTAGGGGAGTCTTGGACCTTGATGACAAAACATTGAAGATCTCCATATGACTCTCATCCCATACCAAACACTCTAACTCTATAATTCAAATCTCTCCTACAGCATTTCTCATTTCTGCTAATTTGTCCAGCTTCTACTTTGTTTTCAAATGCTGAAAAACAAGAATGAGGACGCAAACTTGTTCTACAAGAGTGAACATTAGGACATTAGAATAGATAAGAAGTGATGTTAAGGCAAAGTGCCCTCAAACAACAGGTAGCAAAAAAAAAAAAAAAAGTAATCATGATACCAAAGAGTGATACAGACTAAATTTAAAAATTAATTCAATATAATTTTAGTAAGGTAAAATATGAACGCCTTAAAATTCTGAACAGAATACATTCTGAGATTAAACGCACCTGGAATTCACTACCTTCTTGAGTCTTCAAGCCTCTAAAGATAGGGGTGGTTTCTGATCAGATCTATGTAAATAATTTTGTGTGCCGGTAGAGAGACGCTAACACTGCTCTTTGAGTTCTGGCTGATGCTGACTTACTGCTGTGCTGCAGGGCACCTGCAGGCTGTATTGATGAGGCCACCCTCACTACTCTAGACTCTCTTTTATACATCAAACCCTGGAGAATGGCTTTGGAGTTTGCTATCAAATGCCTTTTCTGCTATGATACTAAAGAACTTAACATTAGTGTAAGAAACTTAGTGCCAAGCAACATGCATAAGAGTGCTGACTGTGGAGTTTGACAGACTATTCACATCCTGTTTTCTGCTCCTTCATCCCTGGGTGTGTGACATTTTGCACAATTTACCGAAGTTTTCATTAGTTTTCTATGAAACACGGGTGATGGTTCAAAAACACTGAACATAATGCAATGAGATTACATGTTACATTTCTAGCACAGTTTCTGGAATGCAGCATGCCTAGCTATTAACAGCAGACTCTAAAGCTATACTGCCTAGTTTGAATCTCAGTTCTGCCACTTACTAGCTGTAAATAACAAGGCGTATCTTAAAATCAAAGTTAAAAGGGATTTTTGTGCTTTTTATAGCAGGACAAATTATTTTATTTTATTTTTATATTTTTCAAATAAATTCTAAGCAAGAAGTCTAATATTTGAACATAGGTAAAGAGCAGAACTCTCTCCTTTCTTGCAGGTGATAAGTGGCTGCATATTCCCTCTCTACTCAACCTCGTCTTCCCTCTTGGGGGATCACTGACATCCCTGTATAAATCCAGAAATTCAAAGAATTCATTTGAAAAAAATGCTTATAGACCAACAGTCTCATTTCATAACTCAATTAATTTTTAATTAAAATTATTATTAGTTTCAAACCTCTAGGTGTGAACAGTATGTTACATAACCATTTATGTAAAAATATTCACTGTAGAAGTCTAAATGGAGTTTGAACAATTAAAATTAAAGCGAAACAAATCAAAATAATTCCAACTTTCACCAAAAGAACTTCTCAAAACCATAGGAAACAAGAGCCTTCTGTATGTGTTGAGATTAATTAGTTTTTTGGATCATGCTGATAAAATTCCAGGGAATTTGCATTACTGATTCATCCCCAATGTAGTGACGGTTAAATCTTAATGATTTCAAAGAAATTAGAACCTTGTTCTTCACCACTGTATGATGGTGACTGAATTATTCAAGATTTTGTGAAATCACGGCAGAGCTTTTTGGGGTCTTTCACAGTGCTGGCTTTAAAGTATCATATCCTATAGGTAGCCATCTCTTATCTCCCATTTATAAAAGCAAAAACACTCTGAGTCTTCAAAAAGTTCTTAAAATCCAGTGGATGTGTTCCCTAAACTAAGAAGTTATTCCCATCAATTATAACCTTATCAGCAACTCTGCCCTTTTGCAGGTAGTTGCATCAGTTTCTTATGAAGAAGTGACACTCATGCAATTATAAATTGGATGTATACTGTACCTATTATAGGTTAAGAGAAGACACTACCCTGCGTGCATTTGTGTATGTATGTATAATTTTCTATATGAGGTTCTTGAGAACCTCAATTATTACAAGATAGTAGCAAGTATTTTTGAACATGATCAATATTATTGCATATTTTATCAGCTAGCATAATATATTTAATATATTGGACAACTATGATTTATTTGCAATTTTTCAGACATATAAACTACTTAGGAATCTTTTATTTTTGTTCACATTGGGAAATAATTTTTAAATATTTTTCTTTATGTATAATAATATTATACAGCTAGTGAAATCCTTTGTGTAGTTCAAACTGCCTAAACTTTTTAAGTAGGAAACTGGGTTATTTTGTATCTTTATATATCTAGGACCTGGAATGTGGCAGACATTTGAGATGGCTGAGCCTGAAATACTGATAGTTCAGTAACAAAGTGGACAAAAGGGAAGGACAGTGGAAAGGAAAATTAATGGCAGATACATTTCTAAAATTATAAGTTAATTATGCTTTAGAATTAGATGTCTCATTTTACCTGTAAACTTAACTCCAGCATATAAAATTTATTGAAGTATTTGAAAAGCATCACTAATGAGATCCCAAATGAATAACTTATCAGTTTAAATTAATTGAAACCTGTATTCTTAGAGTTTTTATTGCCATATTTTGCTTTTCAAGCTTTCTAATATCATTTTTAAAAAATCTTTTGGTGAACAAAGAACCTACAACAATAATAACAACAACAAATATACCATCCACAACAACAATAATAGAAACAGTAGCAGTAAGAATAATAATAAATTTAGTTTATATGATCTTTATGGTTAAAAATATTTTACAATGCATACATTTTTAATGTTATCACAGCAAGACAGAGTATCTGTTATTACACCATATTCTAAACAACAACAACAAAAATGAAAACCTAAATCCAGTCTTCTGAAACAAGTCTAGGGCATCAAAATGCTTTTTCCTCATAGTCTTACGTGTACATCGCTTAATACGTTATAGAAATTCTAACAAAAACAAGAATGAAAATTAAGTGAATTTGTTGCTTCATATGCTCTCACAGCTAATATTTACTGAGCACTCTCATACCTGAGAAAGTCTTGCTTCAGGAAAGAGCACATATACTCTAGGAGCTGAAAGAAGACCCCTCTGGGGAAAGGAGGCAAGCGAGAAGACCTTAGCCCTAGGAAACTACTGGTGCTTTTAAAGGAGGATGTGATATCAGAGGAAATATTTTTAAACCTCACTATAAATTGCGGGTCACCTATTTAATGATAAGTAGGAACAAAATAAGATATGAAATTGACAAAATGATAGTTTTTGAATAACAAATGCTGCAGATGATCAGTTTTCTAAAGCAAGTACTGACATGTATAATATATGAAAAAAGAAGCATTTATATTTAAGAGCCACATTTTCTAGAGGAAATGCTTCTAAGTTAGTACTTGACAAAATGTGCCTCTTCCTGGAAATTTTTCAAATATACAGACTAAATTTTTACTTTTTAACTTTTGTAAAATACTGATAAGTATTCATAATACCAGCATTTAGAGAGAGATGACTGATTTTAAGTATGCACATTTGAAATAATTTTTATCACATGCACATTTAAAAAGAACACAGTATTTAATACCTAAAAATACACTAAAATATACTTACATGTCATTAAAGAGTTTTAACCTAATCATCTATTTAATGCCTACATAGAATTCCATTGCTTTTCTCTAATTTTCACATTGTTTTTATTCTCTTTCTTTATTTGTCACAGAGTGCATTTATAAATCATTGTCTTGAAAGCTTCTTGTTGATGAGAAAATTATGGTAGATACTGAGGCAAAAGGAGGAAATGTGACATTCTTAATTAAGAACACCAGGAAACAGGTGTATTATGTGTAGTCTCAGAATATTCTATTACTAGCTTTTCAAATATAGAAATGCTAACATATCAGAGTAAGTGAAGTGCACAAAGATTTGTTTGCAAAACTATTCATAATAACATTATGGTGTTGAAAAATATCACTTATTTAAAAGAATGCAGATTAAATAAAAATTTATATTCATACACTGCATTATTAAGCAGCTGTTAAATGTAATATTGAAAACAAAATATTGGAGAGCTTGGAAAATGCTCCAACATTAATTACCCAACAGAAATTTGATTCTTTCTAAAGAGTGTATGAATGATAGCAAATCATATGTACCATCAAACAAAAATTTGGGAAGAAAAAAGTGATTTAAAAAATATATCTGGATTGAAGTTTTATATGCAATTTTAACTTTTAAATATATATTTTTCAAATTCTGTTATTTGAAGCACATATTTTTAATAAAATTATTCACTATTAGAGTCTTACAGTAGGTGAGTTTTAAATGACATCCTATAAGATTTTATAGGAAATCAAGAAATAGTGTTAAATGATGTGTTTGTACATTCTTTCTCCTCTTTGTTACTAAAATCAACTCACTGCCCCCTCCAAATTTTGTCACATGTTAACACAGAATGCATCATTTCCCTTTAGAATCACTCACAAATAACACTTTCGTCCTAGGAGAATTTGTTTTCCCTGACACACTATTCAGTTATCATGGAAACCTGTATCTCAGCAAGCACCTTCTGAAGCAATTTCAGTTCATTTTCTTTCCCAATACTAAAAGGTTGGCACAGTTTCATTATGTAGTAGAAAATATTTAAACTGTTATCACTGATTTGAAAGCCAAAGCTAGTTTCACAAAAGTTTGATAAGTATTCTTACATTTCTAGTAAGAAAATGGTTTATGAGGTTCATTTTAATTTCTACTGGATACAATAGAAACTGGAACACCTAAAAATAAATGGTACTACACTTTAAAAGCAAAAAATACTTTTATTGATGTTAAAATAACAGGAAGAGTCTAACTGTAATTCAAAGTCAAGCTCTGTCTCTTGTTCTAGTCTTTACTATCACTGGTCAGTTTTTGAAATTAGCTTTATATTCTCATGTATAACTTTGTTAAATAAGGCTCTGACTACAAAACAACTTATACCTAAAGTTCAGTTCTATTCAGATATTGGTAAAACATTATAGCTATTCTAATGAAATGGGAAACAGAATATTATAAAAATAATTCAGGGTAAAAAATTCTTTCATAGAATACAAACTATACCACTAGCTTAGGTCATCATATAATTCCTCAATTTCACATACTTCCACATAATTTCCTAAATTGACAATTCATTGTTTTCCGTGCAGATAACATGCTAGGCTACATTACTGTTTTTCATTCATTATTATTTTATTCAATAAACAAGGCCATATTGCAAGGATATTAGGGGTCTGCCTGCAATGGATAAGACACTCTCCCTTACTTTGCTTCACTGTTAAGTAACAATGTCAGGTCCACTGACATTCAGGAGAACCAGGCTGGTCAACTATGGGCAGTGTGGAATTCTGAAGTCTGATTATTAATAATAATATGAAAGACAGTATCAAGAGTAACAATTAACATCTTAGCATTTGACAGTAACTGGGCTAAAAATACAGGCTGTGATGGTTGATCCTCACAACAGCATTTTTACAGACTTTATCAACCTTATTTAACAAGTTAAAGCCAAAAAAACCTGAAGCGTAGAGAAATTATGTAACTTGGGAGTACAGACCTGGTAAATAGCAGAGACAAGATTTAAATCTTTGTCTGTCTGACTCCAGAATTATCAACAACTATTAATTGTCCAGAGAAATAGGAGTAAGTGCAAAAAAGGAAAATTGCAAAGCTATGATTTGGAAGAATTAGGGAGACTCTTAACAAGATCAATATTTAAAAGTTTATGAACAGAAGCCCAACAGAATTAGAACTAAAGGAGTGGGGCAAATTCTTGAATGAAGTATGAGAAACAAAAGATCCAAAACTATTGCCATAAATATATTTGATACAAATATGTATTGATCATGGATTCTGGTTAGACCTAAATTCACCATCAAAGCTTTTGCTTTCTAGTAGAGAAGCTAAAGAAAAATATGAAACAGTACACAGTTTGAAGTGTGTGGCTAAGGAGTGGGAAGTGATGGAGTAAAGAGTGTGTCCATTCAGTATTTGTGTGCGTTTGTGTGTGTTTGTATGTGTGTGTGTGTAAAAATTACTAGAAGTGCATTTCTCCAATTTTACTTTTTCTTGAGTTATTCTTTGGCAGAAATACAACTCAGGATATAGCCACTGGAAAACTATTACTTGGCTCCAGTGAACTAAATATTTGACTTTACAATGACCAAAGCCAATCCTTCATTTTTTCAAGAATGCTCAAAGAAGTATGTGTCGTTCCTTGGCTTCAGACTTGAAAATATATACAATTTGACATTTCAGTTCCCACTGAAGGAGTTCAGTCTGCCTTCTTCTTGAGTAATTGAAGAAACCATTAATTGGAGGAAACCGAAATTAACCTTAAACGTAAGCATTCTATTTGATTCTCTTTTAAAATGTTTAATTTAACTATGATAAAAATTTAAAGATTATTTTGAATCAAGTATAACACACAAGGATTTGAAAGATCTAACTGGTTATTTTTGTACTTCTAAGAGATATATACATATATATATATATATATATATATATATATCTGATAGAACATTTTATATGTATACATATCTGATAGAACATTACTAATTAGTAGCAAATATTTTATATTTGATGATCAAAAGGCATGACAATTCAAATAGAATCCTACAGATTATGTGGTTAATATGCTTAGTAGCATTTTCAGTATGCTGTGCACATTTACTATCAGTATATAACCTTATATCCTGTCCTCTCGTACCCTCTATATAACACCTCAGTGCCGTGATAAGAATAGAGGTATATAACAAGCTTACCTGGGGCAGAATTTATCACCCTAATCTTTCTCCAGACTTCTAAGGAGCAACTCTTCTGTTGTCATCTGCCAAGAGTAGTACTCACAATGCTGATGAATATGACAATAAATGGTTTGTGCAGTTATTGAGCATCTCAGCTTTGATTCAACATCCAATATCTCCAAAATACAATTTATTTTCTTCTCTATTTCTTTTCAATGAACATTGACATTTAAGAAAATTTAAATGCATCAATGTATTTTTGAAGTCTTTTACATTTTTGTAATGTGTTAGTGTCTTCTGCTATACAATTTCCTTTGGGATTTGTTTAATAGCTTCTAGAATTATTCCATTGTCTATGCTTAAGTCCCACACTAGATACGGCGTGAAACAGGCTTATTACATGTATGATAAAACTTTTCATAATTACAGTGTGTACACTGAGAACAAAGACAGACCTTACTCACTTTTGTATCCCTAACAGCATTATCTCAGTACCTTGTTTTGTTTGTTGTCTTTAATTAAGGGCCAACTCCAAAAATGTTGAAAATTTTAATATGATTAGAGAGAAGAAACTTTTATTTTCAACTTAATTTTCTATGAAATTCCCTGTAGAAGGAAGAAAATAATCCAAAAAAGGTAATAAGGAGAGGGGCAGATTTAGTGACCTTTTAGAGTCCATGATTAAGTTAACTTGGGAAAACTCTAGTAAAAGAGGAATATCTTTTATTTAGTTAATTTTTAATCACAAACCAATAAGTTTGAGTGAGCTAATTTATAATCTTTTAGTAAAATAATGTACTTCTCTTGTTTGTTTCTCTGAGGTTTTGCTAGGAATTATTTTTCTTAGGTTTTTTTTTTTAAATAATCGCCCTTGATTTTAAATTTTATTAGAGGTATTATAAGAATGTTTATATATTAAGATATATTGTTTGTTAAAGCTAAAGTTGCGCCAGACAAGGTTAAATAGGTAAGGAAGACTTTATTCAAGGTTATTACAGTACAGGACAGAAGCCAGAGCTAAAGTTGGAACTCAACTCAGCCGAAATAAAGGTGAGAGGGCTGAGCTGGTAGATAAGTACTGGAGGACTTTGGGAGAGGTCTATCAGTGGAATGTGTGGAGCACATTGAGTTATTCCTGAGTTTGCTAATGTTCTTCTCTGTGATTAAGCCATCTGTGCTTGCTAATTGGTGCCTATTAAAGTTAGGCTCCTACTATCCCACAGGGTCTCTGAGATAGGGGTGATATCTTCCTGGATGCTTGTAATTCAAAGGGATGCCTCTCAGGTCCTTAAGAGAGACATCACTGGGTCTTAAAACTGACAAGAGGTTTTTAAAAAGTTTTACATATGTCTCAAAGGGGCAGGGAAATAACTCAAACGTTTTCTAAAGTAAATGCTTTAAGAAAAAGGAAGTCAGGGGCCTACAATCAGAAAGACTGTCTGAAGTTTATTCAAGTTGAGAGGGACATTAGGCATTCTTGTTCTTTTGTTAAAGACTGAGGGTACACCCTCTGATTCTTAGCATGAACTTTCTTCTTTTTGCCATGTTCAACCCTATTCAGTAGTTGTTTTTCACACTGCATAGAAGTTATTATTAAAATTATTAAAAACTAAAATAAAATGATCCCTTAATATATTGTAGGGTTTGTGTTGTCTTCATTTTGCCTTTAAAATTAATTTAGACAGTGTGTACTATTATAATCCCAACTTTTAAAAGGAGTTCTGTCATATGTTATAATATAGATGAAACTTGAAGACATTATGGTAAGTGAAATAAGCCAGTCACAGAAAGACAAATACCACGATTTCAATTATATGAGGTACCTAATGTAGTCAAACTTATAGGAGCAGAGAGTAGAATGGTGGTTTCCAGGGACTGTAGGGAAGGGGAAATGGGGAGTTGTTGTTCAATGGGTATAGAGGTTCAGTCATGCAAGATGAATTTCTAGAAATTTGTTGTCAACATGTACATTTAGTTAGCAATACTGTACTCTACACTTAAACATTTGTTACGAGGGTAGATTTTATGTGTGTTTTCGTCACCACAATTTAAAAAATAAAAAGAAATTAACTAGGAGAGAGGTTAAAAATATGGATATTTACCTATCGGCCTAGTAAGTCATGGACCCAGATTCAAACCCCAGAAGCCTATAACAAAGCCTTAACACTTAGTCATCAGTTTTAGTTGACTTTCATTATAGTTGGGGATTACTGTGGAGCACTCAGAATAAGTAGGGTTGGAAAGATGTGAGGTCACTTTAACAATTAAATATAAGGGGTAACTGAGGGTCTCTAGATTGGATTCTATAACATCGCTTGGGGACTAGGATTTCTGAGACTCATCCTTCTCATCTATATACAGGAAATAGTGATATTTTCTCCCCACTGTGTTTTACTCATCAAAAGATTAGATCACCCAAAGAAAACCATTCCTAAACTTTATGAATATCAATAACTGATACTGTAACTGTGGAATCTTAAATCAGTTTTGATGCCAACCTTCATCCTCTCCAACATTGCAAATCCCTGCCATGTGGAAATACTTAAGGAAAAGAGGAAAACTAAGAACAAACAAATCTTCATGGTTAGTCATCAAATCCAAATATCCCCAGAACCAGATATACAAGGATCATCTACATTTGCCTTTCCTTGGAACAACACTATCCAAGAGAAAGATGATGAGAACCACAACTGTAACTTCAAATTTAATAGTAGCCAAAAGGGCTTCCCTGGTGGCGCAGTGGTTGAGAATCTGCCTGCCAATGCAGGGGACACGGGTTCGAGCCCTGGTCTGGGAAGATCCCACATGCCGCAGAGCAACTAGGCCCGTGAGCCACAATTACTAAGCCCGCGCGTCTGGAGCCTGTGCTCCGCAACAAGAGAGGCCGCGATAATGAGAGGCCCGCGCACCGCGATGAAGAGTGGTCCCCACTTGCCGCAACTAGAGAAAGCCCTCGCACGGAAACGAAGACCCAACACAGCAATCAATCAATCAATCAATCAATCAATAAATAAATAAATAGTAGCCAAAAAAGACATTAAAAAAAAGATGACAACAACAACCCTAAAACTAAACTGGCTTAAGTTAATTTTAATGCTATACTTTTATTTAACCCAATATCCAAAATATTACCATGTCAGCATATAGTCAATATAAAAATTATTAATGAGATATTTACCTTCTTTTTTGTTCTGAGTCACCAAAATCTTGTGATTATGTTAGACTAACAGAACATCTCAATTCGAATGCTAAATGTTTATCTATGTACTTGATCTGTATTTAGATTTCATAAAATTTAAATTTGAAAAAGGCAACTCAGATACCCAAGTTGCTCCAAAGATGCATACGTTTTCTAACAAATGAACTGAGTAGCAGTTTTAAATTTAAATTAATTAAAGTTAAACAAAATTTAAAATTCATTTCCTCAGTTGCACTAATAAAATTGAAAAATAACCACATGTAACTGGCTACCAGACTGGAAAGTCCAACACTGGAACCTCTGAGGCCCATGTTCTCATCCCTGCTGCCACATACTTTTGAGACATTTCAGTGTGTGTGAATGGCAGAATACCACAGATAAAAGCCAAATCTACACATTACACAGTCTTGGCCATACTGATCGGAAGGAGACGTGAGAGAGGTTAAATGCAACCTATATGATGCTAAAGTAAATTCTGGACTTCATTAGTCCAAACAGTTTATTTTATAAATGAGGAAACAGAGGACTGGCAGGAAAGCAACCTGCTTGAAGGCACACAGTGAATGACTGGAAGAGCTCATAGTACAACCAGGAGTTTTGAGCCCCAGACCATTGCCTGCAGAACACAGTGCTACCAGCTCCTTCTGAAGAGTAGCCCCAGACAGAAAGCTAGTGGAAAAGAAGTTTCAAAGCCTTTAGAGACAGAAGTTCTGAGATTATGTTTTATAGGAAGACCTCTCTATTACGCTAAATATTTGAGAGTGGGCCCATGTCCTACTCTGAGCTTCCAAGCCCGACACTGGTGAAACAAGAAATGAAAGGAACTTTACGGTAAAAACAAACTGGCTCTACAACACCAGTGCCAGTCCTGGACTTCATAACTCTTCTGATGAGTCAGGGCTTGAATGGATAATAAACTGTAGTAGGCAAGTCAATACTTTTTCTATCTTCAGACAGACGATGAAGACCCAGAATCAGAAGCTTCTAAAACAGTGTTTATTATGACTCCATATGCTACTTCCAACTACTACTTAAAGTCCTGAATGTTGAAATTGATTAATCACAGATAGTAAGGTCTAAGGAATTTTGCAATGTTCTTTTCATTAAATTAAAGGTTGTTCCACGGAGAAAGAATGCATGATGCTCTTTTGGAATAGATCCATTTATTTTAAATTAACTACATTAATGATCAGTGTTATTTGCTGTTTCATAACTCCAGGGAGGAGAGGTCTAAATACGTAATTCAGCCAAAATCCTAGCATTGAGACTTCATCACATTTTCTTGATGGAAATGGAGAAAACAACTTTCGGGGGGTTCATGAGTTTCCTCTAATTGTGCATTTGTGCACACATGAATTTTCTGGGTATATGGTTCACTCCTATTTTTTTTAATTAAAAAATATTCAAACAATAGACCACTTACTTAAGGAAAATAGCATGTTGTTAATTTATACTTGACAATTAACTGTATATGAACCAAAAAGGGTGTGCAGAGGTAATGCATTCTTTCTTTTGAATTTATCCTATTATTATAAAAAGGTTGTTTTTTTCTTTTTTTAATGCATGGGATGAGCTAGCAATTTGGGGACATCTCGATGTGTTGTGTCAATCTGTACAAGTCTTATAGAAATATGTTCACCATAAGGCTAGACCTGCCAAGACAATCAGGATGTTTCTATCCATTAGTAATAACATATTCTCACTTGGAAAAGTGGAACAATGTTGCAATATTTTTCTTTAAGATTCATTAAAGGAAATGTGTTGTAAATCACAGGTTGGTTTGTTAGTGAAGCATAAGCATGAGTGTGATTCCCTATGTATATCTCCATGAAATAATACAAATTATTCTATCCTTAATTTAAAAATATATATTTGAACACTTACTATGTCTTAAGCATTTTGGGGTTACAAAGTGACAAAGAACAGAGGACTTTGAGGTAAAATAAATTTATGAAAATAATGCAATAATCTCATTTGGGATATACTTTCATTGAACACCAGCAGTTCAAATTTGAACAAAATTATGTAATTTCAAAGTTAAGAACTGTATAACATACATCATTCAGTGTCTCTGATATATAAAAATATGTACTTTAGCTTCAATCTTTGTTTGCAGTGTTGCAATTATATGATATTTTACATCAACCATATATATCTAGATGTTGAAACTAATTCTATTTTTTTGCTTTCCTTCTAATTTTCTTTTCTCAAGTCTTTATAGTGCAATGCTAGAAATAATGAGATCTTCCAGGTTGAGTCCAGCATGGGAAGAAAACTCAAGTACCACCATGTTTGACTCTAAAGATGTAAAATTAATGTTAAAAAGGGCTTCATGGCACTTAACATGAAAAGTTCAGCCAGAAATAAAGTGAGTATAAGATAAGTATGTTAAATCTGTGACTAAGAAGGGGCACAGACAGCCCCAAGAGGCACACTTTCCATTTAATCTAGAACAAGCAGCAAAAACAAAATGAAAATAAATATGTTCGAAGAAATATAAACAACCAGGAAATAATATCATAGCCTTTCTTATGGGTTACACTCTGCATTAGCCAATCATTTAGGCTGAAAATGATGATACAGAATGAAAGGGAAAGATAAAGCAACCCACAGGAGCTTTTCCCTTCTATCTTTCCTTCCCCATCAGTAAACCAAAAGTAGAGTATGTTGGTAGACTGTGCATATATCAAGAATTGAATGAAAGTAAAAACAGTTGAGTTAGTTTTGTCCAGCATTTCATTCTAATAACAATAAGATACATATGCATGTACAAGCTACAAAATAGGAAATGTGTAATATTGGTGATTTTGCATACAAGTTAAATGTTTTGATATTTGCATGTATCAAAATCAAAAAGAACAAATCAAAAAGAACAATAAAATTCATGCTAATAATTTAAACTTTTATTTAATTAGCCCAACCTTAAGTAGTAAATGAACACAAACAAACAAACATGGGAAGCAGGAAGAAGCAGTAGAGGAGTAAATGTGCTTTTCCTTATCGCCCATTGAGTACAATTAAAGTCCTGAAACATTATATATAAAGAAAATATAAGAAGATTGAAATCTTAGAGAAAAGCCAGAAGAGCTGGAGACTACTGGCCCCAGGAAATGATAGCGGTGAGTTCCAGGGGTTTTCTTTATGATTTATGTATCACAGACTTGGAATTGAAAAAAGCCAGCAACCTGGAAATGCCAAAGTGTGAAAGAAAGAAAAAAAAAAGGAAGGAAAGAAAGAAAGGACAGGACGGAGGGAAGGAAAAGGAGGGAAGGGAGGGAAGGAAGGGAAGAGAGGAAGGGAGGAAGGGAGGAAGGGAGGGAGGAAGGAAGGAAGGAAGGAAGGAAGGGCTCAAAAAAAGCTACTTAAGGGTTCTGCACCCAATCCCAATGTGTGTGCATGTGTGGTTTTTACCATACCACCAAGCAACTCTCCAACACCAGCTGGTGTGTTACAATTCAACTCAAAGCTGACACTATACACCTGGAGATGGCGTCAAATTCCACAAGTTAAGGGCTCTGTCCCACAAGACTGTCTTCCACATCAGATACCAATCACAAACCCAGGTTTTACTTATACTTCTGACCAACTGGTCATAAATCAGAGGTTCCCATGACCCCTCCTGCGGGTTTGATTAATCTGAGAGAGGGGCACACTTCTCTCTCTTATTAAGAAACTTCAAAGGTTTTAAGAGCTCTATGCCAGAAATGGGACGAAGACAAAATATATATTTATTATAAATCACAGTATCACACCAGCTCTTTCTATTCAAATCGCAAGACAGAAAAATGTAGACAATTATCTCTCTATTCTAGCCAAACACCACAGAAAATGATCGAGTCCCCACCCTCACTCATGTTAACAAAGGTTTAATGGAGAGCCTAGACTTCCAGCCCACCTAGGAATAATGAAGTGTTCCTCCCCTCCCAGCTGGGGTGATGTCGGAAATGACTTAGTGCAGATTCAGGACTTTCAAACCTCAAAATGATAAGTCCACCCCCTCCATGGTGTCATGTGGGGAGTAATATCTAGGTACTTCTACACCTCCCAGTCAGGGTGGTATCAGCAGAGACCTGACAGCAGAGAGCCTGAACTGTCACTCCCACCTCTACTATCAAGGAACCCCTCCCCATATCAGGTGTCAACAAAGACTAAGTGGAGAATCTGGACTTTTTTGTTTGTTTGTTTGCTTTTACTGAAGTATACTTGATTTATAATATTGTGTTAGGTTCAGGTATACAGCATAGTGATCCAGTTATTTTGCAGATTATATTCCATTACAGGTTATTACAAGATTTTGGGTATAGTCCTTGGGCAATACAGTAAATCCTTGTTGCTTATCTATTTTATATATAGTAGTTTGTATATGCTAATAATCCCATACTTCTAATTTGTCCCTCTCCCACTCCCAGAACGTGGACTTTTACTCTCACCTGGAAATAATGAGGAAATGATGAATGTGGGAAGAAGCGAGCTAAAACAGAAGGTTTAAATAAGATCCAGAGTCTCATAATCACCAAAACGTCCACTGTTCAAAAAACAAAAATCACTCATTATAATAAAAACCAGAAAAACATCTTTGGGATTTCAGTTATGCAGCGTCCATATGCTTGACACCTAAAGTACAGTCCATAAAAAGAAAAAT